>NC_086445.1:860722437-861022437 GCF_028390025.1 Pseudophryne corroboree | reverse complement strand
ACAGTAATCTAAGTAGCCCTATATGAGAGTACAAAAGATCAAGGACAAACTGTCCTGGGTGAAAATATCGCAATATTTTGTTTTTGCTTATTAAAGTGGCATACCAAGTGAGTTGCTGCTTAATATCCTTCATATATCTCAACATGGAAGTATTATTGTGGTAGTCAATTCTCACCACACAGAAAAATTAAACTTAATCACCCCCTACACACAGTGTACAACAAATTCAGATTTTATGATCAACTCTCCTGGTAAATGTCTACAGTCATGTGATTGAAATCACATTAAATTGCACTTATATACATGTTAAGGCGGGTACAGACTACCCGATGTTTAAATGTCGGCGGTGAACGACTATATCATTGAACGCTATAGCGTTCAACGAAATAGTACGTACACACTGAACGTTATCGTTCAACGATAACGTTCAGTGACAACACCGCCAGCATTCTCGAACATGCAGCTCAGCCCGACATTGACAGGTTGAGCTGCATGTCAGCTCAATATTGGTGATCACCGAACGGCGTGCGGGAGCGCGCATCGTTCATCATTCACCAATACCAAACCCATACACACTGGATGATTTCAGGCTAAAAATAAATGACAACGACATACAGATGGGTCCACATTTATCTTGACCTTTAATAGGATTAACTGAGCCTGGCCAGTCGGACTTAATACCCTACTGTAATGACTTAATCCCCTGCTGTATTGTTCTCTGTATTGTATTGCAGCTGAGAACAATAGATGAAGGGTTTATGCTAATAAGTCATGTTGTGCCTAGGCGCAGAAAACTAGTCAAGATAACCGTGGACCCATCTGTAGATGTCATTATTGTTTATTTTTAGGCAGAAATCTCCTAGTGTGTACCCACCTTTAGTCTGATCAAGATAGACATAACAGTAACTCTTAATGTATATCAGCATTAAAACAGTGTCACTCAAGATCGCACATATAAACAGCATTGATAGATATCATGTTAATGAAGCCTTAAATTGAAAAATGTAACCAAGTGGTTTCTCATAGAGTGACCATATTATCCCTTTTACCTGGGACGCTCATGAATTACACAGGTTCTGTGGCTGATTAAAACCAGCTGAAATGTAGGCTTGAAGTCAGCCAGCCACAGAACCTGTGTAATCCATGAGTGTCTCAGGTAAAAGGGATAATATGGTCACTCTACTTTAAGGGATTAGCATAGTCCATTATGTGATGTCAGATCACTCTTGATGTATCTTCCATATGTGTGTGATCGCTAATGAGGATAGAGATAGGGGAGATGCTGAGACAAATAAATACTCCCGCTTCTAATATCCTTCTGTATGATATACAATCAGTGAACGGAGGGGGAGAGAGTAGGGGGTTTGTTTGTTTTGAGGTCTGCAAATCGGGTCTGTCACACAAAAATGAAGAAAGTTGGGCAGTATGTCATATAATCAAAAGACACACAAATATACACCCACATTTACTGTGGTGTGTATGTAAGTAAAAGTACGTAAATTCTGCAGTCTCATGCAGTAATGACATTTTAGGAACAGAATAACATCCTATCCAAGAAGTCTCTGGCTTTTCATCTTAATATGATTACAGTGTTTTGTTTTTTTCAATAAAAGTTTAAAAGTCAGTAACATACATGAGGCATAGCAACATAGTCATAACAATAATTGGCATTATGAGACACTGCATAAATGGAAAACAGAGCAAGATACAGCAAAAATACCAATTCACAAAGTAAACAGTGATCACTTTTGAAAATACAAAGGATAATTGGAACAATAAAAAAGACTTACAGAAAGAAAATAGAAAATGCATCAGAGGGGAGAGCTGTGTGAGGGATAAGATGTGTCAGGGGAGAAAGCTGTGTGAGGGATAAGATGTGTCAGGGGACAGAGCTGTGTGAGGGATAAGATGTGTCAGGGGACAGAGCTGTGTGAGGGATAAGATGTGTCAGGGGAGAGAGCTGTGTGAGGGATAAGATGTGTCAGGGGAGAGAGCTGTGTGAGGGATAAGATGTGTCAGGGGAGAGAGCTGTGTGAAGGATAAGATGCGTCAGGGGGGATAGCTGTGAGGGATAAGATGTGTCGGGAGAGAGCTGTGTGAGGGATAAGATGCGTCAGGGGGGAGAGCTGTGTGAGGGATAAGATGTGTCCTGGGAGAGAGCTGTGTGAGGTATATGATCCCCAGTAGCGGATCTTGCCATGGGCAAGCAGGACTTTTGTCCGGGGCGCCGCCTTCCGGAGGGCGCCGCACCATGGCAAGATCCGCTGCTGCTGTGGTGCTGCCCGCTGTCTGCTGTGAAGGGAAACTAGACGCTACGCGTCTAGTTTCCCTTCATGGGCTGCCCGCTGTGAAGGGAAACTAGACGCTACGCGTCTAGTTTCCCTTCCTGGAGAGGACCTTAACTGTAATGATAGCAAAGGTCCTCTCCACGAAGGGAACTACACGCTTAGCGTCTAGTTTTCCTTCGTGGAGAGGACCTTTGCTGTGCTGTGCGCGATGACGTCATCGCGCACCACACATCCTACTAAAGTACAGGGGGCGTAACTGACCACGCCCCCTGTATGAAGCCACTCCCCCATAATGCCGCCCGGGGCGCAAGAAGCCCCAGAACCGGCCCTGATGATCCCGTTACACAGGAGTGTTGACCTGGGGACAGCGGGATGTGCAAGTGTAGAAAGAGAAAATATGTAAAGTTATGTGTGAACTGTGTAGAAGGTAATTGAGCAGAATAAGAATAGTTTATGGAGGTAATGGTGGTTCTGGAATAGGGTAAGCTGTCTGAAGAGGTGAGTTTTCAGGGAACGCTTACAGGTTTGGAGACTACAGGAAAGTCTTGTGCATAGGAGGGCATTGCACAGAGCGCACGAAAAAATGTCCTAATCATGACTGAGAGCAAGCAATGCGTGTGGATGAGAGACGCAGATCTTGTGCACAATGAAGGGTTATCTGGGAGATATTGTAAGATAAGAGAAGAGATGTATGTTGGTGTAGTTTTGTAGAATTACGGTATATGTCAGTAGAAGCATTTTATATGGAACTTGGTTAAATACTGGCAGCCAGTGAAGAGACTGACAGAGCAGAGCAGCAGAAGATTAATGTTTTGCAAGGTGAGCAAGAAGAGGAGGGGCTAGGGGTGTGTCAAATTCCAAATGGGTAAAAAGGGTGTGGGTCAGTGACATGTGGCGGGTGAGTTCCACCTCCTCTCTAGGACCACTTCAAGCACTGCCAGTAACCATTATACAGTAAGTATTCATGGCCCTGTCGATAGCTAACAGGGATCTTAGTCACCGACTAGCTTTCCCAGCCTCATCATCATAAATCCCCCCAGACAGTCTTTTTACCTTAGACTGACAGTCAAATGACACTCCCACCTTGCCTCTTTGGTTGATTAATCACATGCTTTCAGCTGCCCAGGGGAGGAATGGGTGGTTCTCTTCGATGTTGGGTGGGTCAGCACTCAGACACCGTATTCTACTCTGAAGGAGTGTATCTGAATTGCATGCCTGGGGATGTGGTGGGTGTCATCTTTAACAAATGATTATGGCTTATTTAGTTGCATTAAATGATGGTGGCTTTGTTTTATTTTGATGTGAAAGATGTGTGTATGACAGTGTGTCTGTATATGTGTGTGTTTGTGACATACATGTGCGCTGTTCACTGTATATACTGTTGCTATGTGTGTGTTTATGACATTCATGTTTGCTATATATAGATATACTGTATGTGTTTGTGACATACATGTGTGGTGTATTTATATAGCTGTGTGTGTGTGTGTGTGTGTGTGTGTGTATGTATATATATATATATATATATATACACACACATATACAGCAATGACTGTACTTCTTGGTCTGGAATTGTGTGTAAAATCAATTCAGGGAAGCCTATTATATATATATATATATATATATATATATAGGTAGAATGTTCCACTGGTCTGAACACTGATGTGCTTGCACACACACACATCTGCATAACCTGCAATTCCTTCAATACGCTGTTAATGAACATTACCTACGTAAAAAACATCCCATTACAGCTGAATTATGCCTATTCAGTCACAAATTATGCGTTTGAGATGCAAATGGCTCTGCATCGTCCGTAGCTCGAATGCATGTTTCCGGAGCATGCGTGGTTCTAAAACATGCGAGATACGTTCTGCAAACAGACTGGTGTTATACTCAGTACATTGTAATAGTGCGCCCTGAGTGTTGCGCATTATCACTTGTATGCAGGAACAGACATTATTTGGCATATTTCAGTAGATGGTTCATCCGGCATGGAAGTGTTATTGGTTGACAGCTGTAGCGGTAGAGGTTAAAGAAGATAATGAAGAGTTATGTTTCACTGAGATAATGATACATTATATATATTATATTGAGCTGAAACAAATTGTACAAATGAAAGAGAGGATTGTTTTCCACTTTGATTTATTTGCTATAGATTTTTCTGCTCTTTAGTATTGCCCTGGATTTGTAGATAACATTGTTTAATAATCCACTACTATTGTCTCATTAAAACCATGTCGGGATCAAAGCAGAACAATTGTAAGCAAGTTTTGTTCATTACATTTTACTTCTTGCAGACATAATGACTTTTGAGGAGCCCGATCACGTTAGCTCACTTATACAAGATGTGATGGAAACCACTTATTGGCTTGGTAGTGGGAGCTTTGTAGCCATGTGGGCTGCATTGTTCCTAGAAACAAATCTCATTACATATGAAGAAGTCTGCAAAGTGCTAAATCTATGAACCCATACAGTACCTCATTGCTG
Organism: Pseudophryne corroboree; assembly: GCF_028390025.1. Classification (NCBI taxonomy): domain Eukaryota; kingdom Metazoa; phylum Chordata; class Amphibia; order Anura; family Myobatrachidae; genus Pseudophryne; species Pseudophryne corroboree. The sequence goes on along the minus strand of NC_086445.1, from coordinate 861,017,662 downwards.
AATATCACTGTGGTCGCCTTCAAAGTACTTCCCTTGGGAAGCTATGCACCGATGCAAGCGCCTAGTCCACCTTCAAAACTATTATGGAACTGGTTTTATGGAATGGCCTTTAGAGCTGACATCGTATTATTCCTCATATCATCAACATGCCTTCCTTTATCTTTGGGAACAGAAAAAAAGTAATTGGGGGCTAGATCCGGTGAACAGAGAGGGTGTTCCAACACAGTTATACCCCTTTTCCACTAGCTTTTAAAACACGGGTAAATGCGCGGGGGCGCGCATTTACCCATGTTTTTTCCTAGTGGAAAAGGATCCCCCTGCAAATTCCCGGATCAAGTGATCCGGGAATCCTATCCGGGTAGCTAGCCAGGTTGAACACGTGTTGGACACTAAGCTGTCTAGTGTGAACGGGAGCTGTGTCGCTCCCGTTCACAGTGTATGGGAGGGCGGTGCTGGGAGATCATGTGATCTCCCAGCGCCGCCCCTGCCGCTTCACTAGCAGCGTCACCAACCCGGCAATTGGTGAGCGCTGTGGGAATAGGGGGCTGTAGCACGGGTCGCAGCCGTGTCAGGCGACACGGCTGCGACCCGTGCTACAGTGGAATAGGGGTATTATTTGTTTACTAGCTAAAAACTCCCTCACATGTGAGCAGGTGCATAGTCATGATGCAAGATCCATGAGTTGTTGGCAGAAAGTTTAGGTCATTTCCATCTAACTTTTTCACGCAGCCTTTTCAGTACTTCCAAATAGTAAACTTGGTTGACTGTCCAGTTGGTACAAACTCATAATGAACAATCAATCTAATATAAAAAAAAGTTATAAACAATGTTTTGACTTACGATTTGGACTGTCTGAACTTTTATGGTCATGGAGACTTGCAAGTCTTCCATTATGCACTTTGCCGCTTCATTTCATGGTGTATTGGTAGACCCATGTTTCATCACTGTGATGACACAGTCCATAATGTCATCTTGCTTTTCCAAAAGGTCTTGACAAATTTCAAGTCTTCTTTGCTTTTATTCTTCATTGAGATCCTTTGGGACCATTTTTGCACACACCTTCCTCACGTCAAGATCCCTAGTTAAAATTTTCCTCTGTCAATGTTCATGTGTTCTGCTATGTTCCTGACAGTCAGCCGATGATTTGCATTCACAATGTGACCCATTTTTGCAATATTTTCTTCAATTCTGCTCATTGCTGGCCGTCCTGATCTCTCCTGCCACGGCAACCACATGGTGGTGAGTTCGCAAACTTAATTGTCAGACCTCATATCTGTTCTGTTCAAAAAGCTACTTTGTTATATGCTGCTCTACAGGGAAGAAGCACACTGGGGTGAATTCATTTTGACGTGTCATGTCGCGGTTGTATGCCTGTCGTGTACAAAAATCCATAAATCCAGGGCGGGAAATTGCTGTGGAGGGGGCAAGTTGCAGTGCTCTTGGCGGTGTTTCTACTCGGTTACAACAATAACTAACCTACCTCACAGTTAACTGATTTGGACCCCCTGTGTTTGCTCTAATCTGTGTCATTACGCTCCACTCCCCACACGCTGCATGACACTGCAATTCATATGTTGCATGGTGGGAGTCTGGTATGTGATGAAGCAAATAATTTTGTTACCTCCAAACGTCCCACTTGGACCTCCCCTCTCAGATCACAGATGAGAGAAGTACAATGTTGGCAAGCATGACGTCAATGGTCAATTTCAGTCAGGATTTTCACTTTTAAATAAATCTACCCTCATTATATATTTTCAACAAATCTCCAAACACTGTGGTAGTTGTAAGAACTATTAATTCCTAATAATTTCTAATAAAACTGGAAAATTATCTCTTCATAACTCATAAGTAATTACCTATTAAACTTGAATTTGAATGGCCTTTTAGACATTTTTGTAAATTGTTACCATGTTGGTAACCCTGTATTAGTCATCACCTCTTAACACATGGCTCTACATTTGTAGCTCTTATCTGCAGCTGGAATCATATAACTGGAAACTGCAGGGTGTTTGCATAAAACCCAGATTCATCACAGCAACAGTCTTCATTAGTTAATGAGGTGTTAAGAGGATTTCAGTTGTGTGGCTACATTGTTTTTAGCTGTTATCATCTGCAAATAAGGGGAGAAGATAATTGTGCCAGGTCAGTGCTGTCAGGTAGAATTTGTAAGCGGTTCCTCACTATAATCCCTTGAACAAGGAAAGTATCTGGTGTTACAGAAACAGCTTGTCATACATTTCCATTCTTTGTAGAGATGAGCGATTCGGATTTACTCAGTTAAGTTTGGATCTCAAAAACAGCATCTTATTGTCTATCGGCTGTCATGTGTTTTAGATGGGCAATAAGATAAATCCGGCTAAATTCGGTTTGGCGAAAAGAACCACATAAATCCAAACCCACTCATCTCTAATTGCAATGTTTGTCCTGTCAAGCAGCTCACTGCTACTGATTAATAGTTTGTTGGCTTTCAAAGACAATAGACAAAACATCTTATAGCATACATTGCTATACAGTATAAACATACAACACATATCGTTACTTGTACAATTAACTATTTATACAGACAATGTTAACTATCTGATTGCAGACTTGTATTTATAGGCTCAAACAAGATATACCTTTTTTCATAGAATTCTTAATTCAGATCCCGATGTTAACTCATAATTACACATCTCCCTTTATGTTACCATGATATCACGAACAGTGTCAATTAATTAACCTCTGCCCCCCTGTGCTTATATCTAAACTTCCATTCACTACTATGTTATCCATCCAATGTCATAAAAGACCCTAATTTTCATTTTAGTCAAATCTATATGGACATATGTACTACATCTATATTCTCATAACTCATAAAAATAAAAAAATAGAGAAATATATTTCTGTTATAGAAATAGAGACTACGGCGCTTAAGTACCAATTTGTGGTGTCTATACTCTATTAGGTTTGATGTCCCCTTATTAGAATTAAAACACTTCTCAGTATATTATCTGAGCGGCAGCTTATAATGCATAAATATGTGTTTGGCAACCAAATATGATTAGTTACAAGAATTAGTGAATACAAGCGCCCAAGAGTGTGGAGGATATAATAAAACAAAGGGGGGGAGGTATGAAAGAAAATGGTGATAAAAACGGCTTAGAACACTGAATCTGAAATAGAGAAGCTTTTTCTCAGACAGCCCTCTTTTTATGGCTTAAATACATGTGAAAAAAGAAGAAATAGCAAACATAGTGTATAACATTCCAAGGAATTGGTGAAAATAAGCGCCCAAGAGTGTAGATGGTATAACAAGGTGAATATACATGAAGGTATCAAGAGTGGATATATTGCAATCAGTTAAAAAACTTATCTGAAAACCAGAGAAGCTAAATTCAGGCGATGCTTCTTTGACGCTTAATACATGTTGAAAAAAAGAAGAGCAAACATAGTGTGTACTGTTTTTTTGGTAAAATATCAAAATATATCACTGGCCAGAAATCATTTAGGCTTAATTAGGGAAACAGCATATTCCCAAGTATGCAATCAATATATAGCCTAGGCAGTGTATATATATATATAAAGATAAATTATTTAATACACGTAATGACATAAAAATACATTAAAATACATAAAATATGAATAGCTGTATATCATGCGTACAGGATAACAGATTATATCAAGCTTATCTGTCCATAAATAGCTGGAATTCATGCGTACAGAATTCAAAATTATAAAAGGCTTATCTGTCCATAAGAGGAAATGTCAGCAGGTAGACCCAACGCGTTTCGTCCGTCATCAGTAGGACTTCATCAAGGGGATAGACAAACAGAGCAGGCATGCTTTATTTATACCCTCCTTGGGCAGTTTATGATGACATCACTTCCTGTGATGTCATGTGGCTGGAGCATTTATGTGAACTTTTAAAACAGGTTTTAATTTGCACTCAAAAAGGTGACAATATAAAATAGTGAAGTAGGGAGATAAGAGGAAGAAAAAACGAGGTGGAGAGGTGACATGATCAGCATAAAAGGGAGAACGTCCGGAATTTGCTGTGGAACGCATGTGGAACGCATGCGTCATTTCCGTAGACGGCGCTGACGTAATTTCCGGTCAGCGTATATAGATATTAAAAGGGTCTTAGAGAATTTACTAAACGTGTTTTAATGTGTGTCTCCTAGTTATTATAGAGAACCGGGCTGATTACTGAGCTGGATAGATGATGGAAGTGAGATTAGGAGGTGGTGTGATCCGTCGGGTATGGCGGTCACGTGACTTCCGTTATAAACACGGAAGTAAGTGTGTGGAACGCAAAATAGTGACGTGACTTCCGCTGAGCGGAAAGAAAGACGGGGAGACAAGGGGAGGCATCTAAGGAGTAAATTACACAAATGAGCCTTTGTAGATATGGATTACCGGGCTAGTAGTGACTTTATTGGATATTTGTGATCCGTCTGATATGACGGTCACGTGACATCCGTTATTGATTAAAGTGTGTATGGACCGCAATTAGGTGACGTAACTTCCGCTGAGAACGGAAGTAAATGAGGGAGAAAGTGACAATCATAAATAATAAGAAATTAACCCTCCATATTAGGAAAAGAGGTTTATGTTAATGAAGCTGTGTAAAGTAAACAGCTATAGTGCAGGTTATGTCACACAGACTACTGTGACAAGTGAGATTACCGTGACAATTAGCGGTGGAATACACTGCCATTGTGAGATATTAGAAATTATCACTATAGGATAATTTCTGATTATAGCAAAAATTATTTAATATACTTTATAAAATACTTTATAAAATACTTTTTTATATAAAAAAGGAGTTCAAAATAAATATCTAAAAAAGAAGGAGAGAACATAAAGGGTGGATATAATGTGTGTATAATTTCTGAGTGCAATTAAAGCATATCATAAAAAATGATCATAATAGATCGGATGTAAACTGATTAGAACATGACATAAGTGGAGTATTCTAAGTAGCAGCGTTGTAATTGTTTAGTTGATTCCTGCGGCAGAAATACATAGTCTTATCGCGTTTTAGATGCGCATCGTGTGTTCTTCTTTAAAGACTGTCTTGGTTATTATCCACATCAGGCAGGCGGTTGGTAATTTGCTGAAAGGAATAATAATGTTGACTGTTGATATCTAATTTAAAAGATAATAAAGTTACTATAGAGGGTGCTTGATCTAAAGGATTTAAAAAGAACCGGAAATTGTGAATAATAGGGATTATGTGGGAAAAAAAAAAAAAGTGAATGGAGACGGGAAAATTACAGGAAGGGAGCAATCTCAAAAGCTTCATTTAGTCCGAATGGTGATAAGGTCTTGAGTTCATGGATCCAGAACATTTCTCTTTTAGAGAGTTTGTTCAAGATATCGCCACCTCTTTCACCAGATTTGACAAGTTCTATTGCTTTGAAAGAGAGGTTTTCTGGATTCGATTGATGTTTTTCGATGAAATGTTTGGGGACCGTATGATTGTCAATCTTATTTTTGATGTTCCGAATGTGCTCTTGGATTCTTAATTTTAGGACCCTTTTGGTTTTACCAACATATTTAAGTCCACATGTACATTCAAGCAAATAAATTACCATTGTGGAGTTGCAATTAAGGTAGTCTTTGATGCTGTATTCTTTTGTGTTGTTGTGATTACTGAATTTTTTCCTGACTGGATGGAGGTATTTACAGATGTTACATTTTCCACATTTAAAGGAACCTTTACAATTAATAAAGGTGCTATTTCTAGGTTTATTTTTGCTTCGTAAATGACTAGGTGCCAGGATATCTTTCAAATTGCTGGTTTTTCGGAACACGATGTCAGGTTTTGGAGGAAGGATTTCTCTTAGTATTGGGTCCATCAGCAAAATATTCCAATGTTGATTGATGGATTTCCTAATAATTGGTTCTTGGTTACTGAATGTGGTAATGAAGGGAGTGAAGTTGTCGGATTTCTTTTGTGTCTGTTTACTAAATAAATCAGATCTTTGTTTGTTGGCAGTTTTTTCCAATGCTTTATTAATCACATGTTCTGGATATTTCCTGTCTTTGAATCTGGTGGCATATGTTGTGAGCTGTTTTTTACAATCTTGTTCATCGCTGCAATTGCGTTTGATCCGGTAAAACTGTGAGTATGGGATATTGGTTTTCCAGTTCTGAGCATGACAACTGTCAAAGTGAAGATAACTATTGGTATCTACTTCTTTTATGTAGTTGCTCGTTATGATCTTGGATGAAGCGTTTGAGAGAGTTAAGTCCAGATAATGTACATTTTCTTTACTGATCTCGTACGTAAATTTTAAATTGTATTGGTTCGTGGTGAGTATTGAAAAGAATGACTTAAATGATTCTTCTTCTCCTTCCCAGATGATTAGAATATCATCTATATAATGCTTGTAAATGATCAAATTGCTGATGTACGGGTTGTTGTTGTATATACAATCTTCTTCCCATGCACCCATTAGTAAATTTGCGAAACTAGGCGCAAATGATGTACCCATGGCTGTTCCACAGGTTTGTAAATAGAATATCTGTTGGAATATGAAATAATTATGGCCCAAAATGAATTGCATGAAATCGCAGATTGCATTCTTATGGGTTGTAGAAAGTTCAGGGTCTTTGTCCAGGAACCTCCTGCAGGCCTCTATCCCTTTCTCATGGATGATGGATGTGTATAGGCTTTGAACGTCTATTGTGATCCAAAGATAGGAGTCCTTCCATTCCACTGAGGATAATATATTGATAATGCTGCTAGTATCTTTTAAAAAAGATGGTAAGCAAATCACGTATTTGCTCAAGAATATATCAACGTATTCTGATAGATGACTGGTGAGTGAATCAATTCCTGCGATAATTGATCTGCCCGGCGGTTGTGTGAGATTTTTATGTATTTTTGGGAGATAGTAAAATGTTGGTATTACTGGTGTTGCCGTCAAAAGGTATTGGAATTCGTTTTTATCCAGGGTATTATTATGAAAGTAATGTACCAACAGAACTCTAAGTTCTTCTACGAAATGAGTAGTGGGGTCATGTTGAAGTTGCTTATAGGAGGATGTATCCTGAAGAAGCCGTAATGCTTCGGTTTCATATGCATCTCTGTCGAGGATTACAATCCCGCCTCCTTTATCTGCTTGCTTGATAACAATTTCATTGTTATCTTGTAGCTGTTTCAATGCTTCTTTCTCCTTGTTCTTCAGGTTCGAATAGCATGGTTTCTTTAGTTCAATGTCACAAAGGTCCTTTTTTACCAATTCCTGGAATACATTGATGTAGTTATCAAGCAAGCAGATAAAGGAGGCGGGATTGTAATCCTCGACAGAGATGCATATGAAACCGAAGCATTACGGCTTCTTCAGGATACATCCTCCTATAAGCAACTTCAACATGACCCCACTACTCATTTCGTAGAAGAACTTAGAGTTCTGTTGGTACATTACTTTCATAATAATACCCTGGATAAAAACGAATTCCAATACCTTTTGACGGCAACACCAGTAATACCAACATTTTACTATCTCCCAAAAATACATAAAAATCTCACACAACCGCCGGGCAGATCAATTATCGCAGGAATTGATTCACTCACCAGTCATCTATCAGAATACGTTGATATATTCTTGAGCAAATACGTGATTTGCTTACCATCTTTTTTAAAAGATACTAGCAGCATTATCAATATATTATCCTCAGTGGAATGGAAGGACTCCTATCTTTGGATCACAATAGACGTTCAAAGCCTATACACATCCATCATCCATGAGAAAGGGATAGAGGCCTGCAGGAGGTTCCTGGACAAAGACCCTGAACTTTCTACAACCCATAAGAATGCAATCTGCGATTTCATGCAATTCATTTTGGGCCATAATTATTTCATATTCCAACAGATATTCTATTTACAAACCTGTGGAACAGCCATGGGTACATCATTTGCGCCTAGTTTCGCAAATTTACTAATGGGTGCATGGGAAGAAGATTGTATATACAATAACAACCCGTACATCAGCAATTTGATCATTTACAAGCGTTATATAGATGATATTCTAATCATCTGGGAAGGAGAAGATGAATCATTTAAGTCATTCTTTTCAATACTCACCACGAACCAATACAATTTAAAATTTACGTACGAGATCAGTAAAGAAAATGTACATTATCTGGACTTAACTCTCTCAAACGCTTCATCCAAGATCATAACGAGCAACTACATAAAAGAAGTAGATACCAATAGTTATCTTCACTTTGACAGTTGTCATGCTCAGAACTGGAAAACCAATATCCCATACTCACAGTTTTACCGGATCAAACGCAATTGCAGCGATGAACAAGATTGTAAAAAACAGCTCACAACATATGCCACCAGATTCAAAGACAGGAAATATCCAGAACATATGATCAATAAATCATTGGAAAAAACTGCCAACAAACAAAGATCTGATTTATTTAGTAAACAGACACAAAAGAAATCCGACAACTTCACTCCCTTCATTACCACATTCAGTAACCAAGAACCAATTATTAGGAAATCCATCAATCAACATTGGAATATTTTGCTGATGGACCCAATACTAAGAGAAATCCTTCCTCCAAAACCTGACATCGTGTTCCGAAAAACCAGCAATTTGAAAGATATCCTGGCACCTAGTCATTTACGAAGCAAAAATAAACCTAGAAATAGCACCTTTATTAATTGTAAAGGTTCCTTTAAATGTGGAAAATGTAACATCTGTAAATACCTCCATCCAGTCAGGAAAAAATTCAGTAATCACAACAACACAAAAGAATACAGCATCAAAGACTACCTTAATTGCAACTCCACAATGGTAATTTATTTGCTTGAATGTACATGTGGACTTAAATATGTTGGTAAAACCAAAAGGGTCCTAAAATTAAGAATCCAAGAGCACATTCGGAACATCAAAAATAAGATTGACAATCATACGGTCCCCAAACATTTCATCGAAAAACATCAATCGAATCCAGAAAACCTCTCTTTCAAAGCAATAGAACTTGTCAAATCTGGTGAAAGAGGTGGCGATATCTTGAACAAACTCTCTAAAAGAGAAATGTTCTGGATCCATGAACTCAAGACCTTATCACCATTCGGACTAAATGAAGCTTTTGAGATTGCTCCCTTCCTGTAATTTTCCCGTCTCCATTCACTTTTTTTTTTTTTTTTCCACATAATCCCTATTATTCACAATTTCCGGTTCTTTTTAAATCCTTTAGATCAAGCACCCTCTATAGTAACTTTATTATCTTTTAAATTAGATATCAACAGTCAACATTATTATTCCTTTCAGCAAATTACCAACCGCCTGCCTGATGTGGTAATAACCAAGACAGTCTTTAAAGAAGAACACACGATGCGCATCTAAAACGCGATAAGACTATGTATTTCTGCCGCAGGAATCAACTAAACAATTACAACGCTGCTACTTAGAATACTCCACTTATGTCATGTTCTAATCAGTTTACATCCGATCTATTATGATCATTTTTTATGATATGCTTTAATTGCACTCAGAAATTATACACACATTATATCCACCCTTTATGTTCTCTCCTTCTTTTTTAGATATTCATTTTGAACTCCTTTTTTATATAAAAAAGTATTATATAAAGTATTTTATAAAATATATTAAATAATTTTTGCTATAATCAGAAATTATCCTATAGTGATAATTTCTAATATCTCACAATGGCAGTGTATTCCACCGCTAATTGTCACGGTAATCTCACTTGTCACAGTAGTCTGTGTGACATAACCTGCACTATAGCTGTTTACTTTACACAGCTTCATTAACATAAACCTCTTTTCCTAATATGCAGGGTTAATTTCTTATTATTTATGATTGTCACTTTCTCCCTCATTTACTTCCATTCTCAGCGGAAGTTACGTCACCTAATTGCGGTCCATACACACTTTAATCAATAACGGATGTCACGTGACCGTCATATCAGACGGATCACAAATATCCAATAAAGTCACTACTAGCCCGGTAATCCATATCTACAAAGGCTCATTTGTGTAATTTACTCCTTAGATGCCTCCCCTTGTCTCCCCGTCTTTCTTTCCGCTCAGCGGAAGTCACGTCACTATTTTGCGTTCCACACACTTACTTCCGTGTTTATAACGGAAGTCACGTGACCGCCATACCCGACGGATCACACCACCTCCTAATCTCACTTCCATCATCTATCCAGCTAAGTAATCAGCCCGGTTCTCTATAATAACTAGGAGACACACATTAAAACACGTTTAGTAAATTCTCTAAGACCCTTTTAATATCTATATACGCCGACCAGAAATTACGTCAGCGCCGTCTACGGAAATGACGCATGCGTTCCACATGCGTTCCACAGCAAATTCCGGACGTTCTCCCTTTTATGCTGATCATGTCACCTCTCCACCTCGTTTTTTCTTCGTTTTTTCTTCCTCTTATCTCCCTACTTCACTATTTTATATTGTCACCTTTTTGAGTGCAAATTAAAACCTGTTTTAAAAGTTCACATAAATGCTCCAGCCACATGACATCACAGGAAGTGATGTCATCATAAACTGCCCAAGGAGGGTATAAATAAAGCATGCCTGCTCTGTTTGTCTATCCCCTTGATGAAGTCCTACTTATGACGGACGAAACGCGTTGGGACTACCTGCTGACATTTCCTCTTATGGACAGATAAGCCTTTTATAATTTTGAATTCTGTATGCATGAATTCCAGCTATTTATGGACAGATAAGCTTGATATAATCTGTTATCCTGTACGCATGATATACAGCTATTCATATTTTATGTATTTTAATGTATTTTTATGTCATTACGTGTATTAAATAATTTATCTTTTATATATATATATACACTGCCTAGGCTATATATTGATTGCATACTTGGGAATATGCTGTTTCCCTAATTAAGCCTAAATGATTTCTGGCCAGTGATATATTTTGATATTTTACCAAAAAAACAGTACACACTATGTTTGCTCTTCTTTTTTTCAACATGTATTAAGCGTCAAAGAAGCATCGCCTGAATTTAGCTTCTCTGGTTTTCAGATAAGTTTTTTAACTGATTGCAATATATCCACTCTTGATACCTTCATTTATATTCACCTTGTTATACCATCTACACTCTTGGGCGCTTATTTTCACCAATTCCTTGAAATCCTTATGTGTGCATGCCAAGCACATATGTATGTATTATAAGCTGCCACTCATTTAATATATTGAGAAGTGTTTTTATATATATATATATTTTTTTATAAAAGGTTATTTTAAATTTAAGGTATAGACAACACAAAGCCGCACCAAAGCGCCGTAATCTTTATTTCTATAGTGTATACCATTTTAAGACTTCATAGTGTATCACTGTCTTATTTCATAGGCATAATTAGGGAACCAGCTTTTTCCCAAATAGGTATAATGTATAGCCTAGACAGTGTAATTTGTTAAAAACACATAAATTTAATACACAATTTAACATAAAATGGGTGAATAAAATGTGTACAAGATAGTAAAATAGATGAAGCTTATCTGTCCATAGACGGAATGTCTGTAGGTAATTCCATACAATTTGACATAGAAAGATAGCTGAATAAAATGCGTACAAGATAAAAGATATATGAAGCATATCTGTCCTTAAAAGGAGATGTCTGTAGGTAGTCCCAACGCGTTTCATCCGTCAGCATCCGGACTTCATCCGGACAGCTATCTATGTCAAATTGTATGGAATTACCTACAGACATTCCGTCTATGGCTATAGCAAATAAATTAGCTACATATCGCCGCGTGCAAGCATCCAATAATTCTTCATCTATCACAGCTAAGGATAGACAAAACAAAGTAAGAACACGTGGCGCTACCATAAGACAAAGACACCTCTTACATAAACAAAGGAATGCTCACAGATAAAAACCAATGATTACACAATGTGATCCTTCTGTTAAATGGGATTACCTCCCACAATTTTTCTAAAACAGAGAACAATAGTGCAAAACCAGATGATAAATGGCCTTTTTTATATGTATATAGTCTGTTTTTATTGAAAACAATGAACAATTACAATGAAAAATTACCCACCGTCTCACCAGCGGGAAGCATATAATAGACCAACATATAAAGAAAGAGAAGAGAAAACAGTGCATACACATTTCTAGTAAACAAATTCAAGAAATCTGGTTAATCACTGCGAATCATAATAACCTAAGTCCATCATGTAAGGAAAGTTGAAATTTGATATTGAATCCGGCCATGACGGTGCATATTCCAATATAACTCACAACTTAAGAATTAAAAAAAGGGGGACTAGAGGACGTAGGTAGGGTAAAAGGCGTTAAAAAGAGTGAGGAAAAGGAGAGGAAAGATCAGGGTAGTAAAGTCAAATCCACGCTAAAGTATCTTAATTAGAACACATCACATTAATAATTGCGAAAAAGAAGTGAGAAACGAGAGTATCCATCCCCTTCTACTGTGTTAAAAACATATAGTCTTTGTATAGGGCTGAAGCTTTATAGGTTAACCAGGGAAACCATATAGAATTAAAGTCGACAATCTTATCTCTAGAAGCTAAAAGTGTTTCCTCCATAGCCATATAATAATCAATCTTAGAGAACCACATTTTACGTGTAGGAGGACTGGTAGATCTCCACAAGGTAGGTATCGTCGTTCTGGCTGCATTACCCAGATGTTGTTGCAATGATGATTTATTGCCTGGTAGGGCCATAGAGGAGTGATTAATTAACCAAAAGGCCGGAGTAGTGGGAACAGTAATATGGAGAATATCTTGGGAAGTTGCTATGACATCGTTCCAATAGGAGGTTAACAGGGGGCAGCTCCACCAGATGTGCAGCAATGTACCCAAAGCTTTACAGCATCTCCAACAGTTAGCAGAAACTGAAGGAGAAATGGCATGTAAAAGAGTAGGGTGTCTGTACCATCGCATAAGAATTTTATATTGTGTTTCTCTGATCTGTATACAGACAGAGCTACTCTGAGTTTTAAGAAAAATAGCCCCCCATTCCTTGTCGGAGAACTTCAGGTTCAGATCACTTTCCCACTTTAAAGTGAAAGATGGAAGGGTGAGAGTATCGGGTACATGCAATAGTTTGTACAATGTGGAAATCGTGTGAGTGGGGTTAATTGGGGCAATGCATAATCTCTCAAATTGTGTTAATTCCCTGGTGGCCTATGAAAGTCTATTATCGGAATTTAAATTGTGTCTGACCTGAAGGTATTTCCAAAAATCAGTTTGTGGGACGTTCCATTTAGTACGAATATCTGCAAACTGTTTAACTCCAGATTTTTGTACTAATTGTCCAACTCTAAAAAGCCCCTCCAATGCCCATGTGCGAAAGTGAGAAAGAGAGATACTCGGCATAAAGTCTGAGTTACCCAAAAAAGAGGTTAAGGGACCAAAATCCGAGGAAACATACGAGCATTGACGTATAGTTTTCCAGAAAGATAGTGTGGGGGAGATAGTAGGATGAGGTGCAGTCAATTTGGGTATAGTAGGGAGCCATGGAAAAATTTCAGGGTATTGCCTTGTATAGAGGCCCTCCAAACCCACCCATTGCTTATTGTCCCGACTTCTAGTCCAGTCCAAAATTCTGCTAAGCAGAATTGCATTATAGTAGCTCCTAATATTGGGAAGTTGAAACCCTTCTCGTGTAGCTGGCCTTATCATGATGGATTTACTAATTCTCGGTCTTTTACGGGACCATACGAATTGCTGTATAAGGAGCTGAATGGAGCTGAACCACGAGTCCAGAGTCTGTATTGGCAGCGTCTGAAGAGTGTAAAGTAATTTAGGTAAAGTGTTCATTTTAACTACGCCCACTCTACCGAGCCAGGACAGATGTCGTAAATGCCACCAACAGTAATCATTCCTTATGGCTCGGAGGAGTGGAAGGAAGATCAAAGATAGTAGACGCGATACGTCCTGTGGCAATTGAGCTCCCAAATATGTAATATGTGAAGATTTTCAAAGGAATGGAAATGAGCGTTTCAATATAGTTACTGCAGAGGGAGCTGCAGAGATGTTCAGGGCGTTGGACTTGGACGTGTTCACCTTAAAATTGGAGAGGGCACTAAATGTGTCTAGTTCCTTCATAAAGTGGGGTAGAGAATGTAAGGGACATGTAGTCAAAGCTAAAATGTCGTCAGCAAATAGCGCTAATTTATATTCCTCATCTCCCAGTTGTAGGCCTGATATACATGTGTTGGCTCTAATAGCCCTGGCTAACGCTTCTATACAGAGGACAAAGATTATAGGAGATAAAGGGCAACCCTGTCTCATCCCATTACTAATTAAGAAAAGTTCCGAAAGCGAACCATTAATGCGGACCCATGCTGACAGTAAAGTGTAAAGAGCCATAATCTTAGCCAGATAAATGGCCTTTTATTGATTCCACTCACAAAGATGCATACATAACGTGCATATCATCCTCATAGATTGTGATTCCACACATCAACAATGCTTCATTGGGGAACTGGAAACCCAGAAGAACAAATATATGGTGCAATACTGTCTTATATAAAACAGAATTTTAATAAACAATTGCACTCACATAGAAAACATTGATAAAAGTATATATCACCAAATATTTTGTACTCCCAACTGGATATCCCAGAGTCCCAGTAACCTGCCGTTGCCTGATGTTAAAAATGGCAAGGTGTATTCCCTCAGTCCCAAGTACTGCAGGTTGGATCACCTCAGCGGCTGATGTTGACAGGGTCTCTGGATGCCGGATCCAGCGGTAAGAAGTCCCTTTGCTCAAACACGTTTTCGGTCACACTGACCTTCCTTATTTATGTAAGAGGTGTCTTTGTCTTATGGTAGCGCCACGTGTTCTCACTTTGTTTTGTCTATCATTAAGCTTGTAGAGTCGTGGTGAAGGCTTTACTGATAACACAGGCAGCTGCTATAATTTGTGAGCGCGGTATGGAATACTTCTTTCTCTGACGTCCTAGTGGATGCTGGGAACTCCGTAAGGACCATGGGGAATAGCGGGCTCCGAAGGAGGCTGGGCACTCTAGAAAGATCTTAGACTACCTGGTGTGCACTGGCTCCTCCCACTATGACCCTCCTCCAAGCCTCAGTTAGATTTCGTGCCCGGCCGAGGTTGGATGCACACTAGGGGCTCTCCTGAGCTCTTAGAAAGTTATAGTCTTAGAATTTGTTATTTTCAGTGAGACCTGCTGGCAACAGGCTCACTGCAGCGAGGGACTAAGGGGAGAAGAAGCGAACTCGCCTGCTTGCAGCCGGATTGGGCTTCTTAGGCTACTGGACACCATTAGCTCCAGAGGGATCGACCGCAGGCCCAGCCTTGATGTTCGGTCCCGGAGCCGCGCCGCCGTCCCCCTTACAGAGCCAGAAGCAAGAAGATGGTCCGGAAAATCGGCGGCATGAAGACATCCTGTCTTCACCAAGGTAGCGCACAGCACTGCAGCTGTGCGCCATTGCTCCTCATACACACTTCACACTCCGGTCACTGAGGGTGCAGGGCGCTGGGGGGGGGGGCGCCCTGAGGCAGCAATAAAAACACCTTGGCTGGCTAAAATACCTCAATATATAGCCCCTGGGGCTATATATGAGGTAAATACCCCTGCCAGAATCCCATAAAAAGCGGGAGAATACGCCGCGAAAAAGGGGCGGAGCCTATCTCCTCAGCACACTGGCGCCATTTTTCCCTCACAGCTCGGCTGGAAGGAAGCTCCCTGGCTCTTCCCTGCAATTCTACAGTACAGTAAGAGGGAAAAGAGAGGGGGGGCATTAAAATTGGCACTGTATACAGTATATTATATTGAAAAGCAGCTATTAGGGACATAACTCAGTTAGTCCCTGTATATATATAGCGCTCTGGTGTGTGCTGGCTGGCATACTCTTACTCTGTCCCCCCAAAGGGCTTTTGTGGGTCCTGTCCTCTGTTGGAGCATTCCCTGTGTGTGTGGAGTGTGTCGGAACGGCTGTGTCGACATGTTTGAGGAGGATAATGATGTGGAGGGGGAGCAGATGCCTTTAGCAGGGATGTCACCCCCTGGGGGTCAGACACCTGAGTGGATGGTATTATGGCAGGAAATGAGTGCACGTATAGACTCCTTACATAAAAAATTTGACGACATGCCGACTGTGGGACAGCCGAGTCTTCAGCTCGTGCCTGTCCAGGTGTCTCAAAAGTCATCAGGGGCTCTGAAACGCCCGCTATCTCAGGTGGCACAAGTAGATGTCGACACGGATACTGACACCAGTGTCGACGACGATGAGTCAAATTTAATGCCCGTTAAGGCCATTCACTGCATGATTGAGGCAATGAAAGAGGTGTTAAATATTTCTGATTTACATCCAGGTACCACAAAAAAGGGTATTATGTTTGGGGAGAAAAAACTACCTGTAGTTTTTCCCCCGTCAGATGAATTAAATGAAGTGTGTGAAGAAGCGTGGGCTTCCCCTGATAAGAAATTGGTAATTCCTAAGAAGCTACTAATGGCGTTCCCTTTCCCGCCAGAGGATAGGTTACGTTGGGAAACACCACCGAAGGTGGATAAAGCGCTCACACGTTTGTCTAAAAAGGTGGCACTACCGTCCCAGGATACGGCCGCCCTTAAGGAACCTGTTGATAGAAAGCAGGAGGCGATCCTGAAGTCTGTATATACACACTCAGGCATTATACTCAGACCAGCTATTGCGTCAGCATGGATGTGCAGTGCTGCCGCTGCGTGGTCAGATAAACTGTCAGAAGATATTGACACGTTAGACAGAGACACGATCCTGCTAACAATTGACCATATCAAAGACTCAGTCTTATACATGAGAGATGCACAGAGGGAAATCTGCCGGCTGGCATCTAAAGTAAGTGCATTATCCATCTCTGCTAGGAGATGCTTATGGACTCGCCAGTGGACTGGAGATGCAGATTCCAAAAGGCACATGGAAGTTTTGCCTTATAAGGGGGAGGAATTATTTGGGGATGGTCTCTCCGACCTAGTTTCCACAGCAACGTCTGAGAGGTCAGCATTTTTACCCCATGTCCCCTCACAGCCTAAGAAGGCGCCATTTTATCAGTGGGCTCGCTCACAGGTGGATCCCTGGATCCTTCAAATAGTATCGCAGGGATACAGGCTGGAATTCGAGGCGACTCCACCCCGCCGTTTCCTAAAATCCACCTTGCCGATTGCTCCCTCAGACAGGGAGGCGGTGCTAGCAGCGATTCACAAGCTGTATTCCCAGCAGGTGATAATCAAGGTACCCCTACTTCAACAAGGCCGGGGTTACTATTCCACACTATTTGTGGTGCCGAAACCGGACGGTTCGGTGAGACCCATTTTAAATTTGAAATCCTTGAACACATACATAAAAAAATTCAAGTTCAAGATGGAATCGCTCAGGGCGGTTATTGCAAGCCTGGACGAGGGGGATTACATGGTATCCCTGGACATCAAGGATGCTTACCTGCATGTCCCCATTTACAATTCTCACCAGGAGTACCTCAGATTTGTGGTACAGGATTGCCATTACCAATTCCAGACGCTGCCGTTTGGACTCTCCACGGCACCGAGGGTATTTACCAAGGTTATGGCGGAAATGATGATACTCCTTCGAAAAAAGGGAGTTTTAATTATCCCATACTTGGACGATCTCCTAATAAAGGCACGATCCAAGGAACAGTTGTTAGTGGGAGTAGCACTATCTCAGGAAGTGCTGAGCCAGCACGGTTGGATTCTGAATATCCCAAAGTCACAGCTGGTCCCCACGACACGTCTAATGTTCCTGGGAATGATTCTGGACACGGCCCAGAAAAAAGTGTTTCTCCCGGAGGAGAAAGCCAGGGAGTTGTCTTCTCTAGTTAGAGACCTCCTAAAACCAAAACAGGTATCGGTGCATCACTGCACGCGGGTCCTGGGAAAGATGGTAGCTTCTTACGAAGCAATTCCATTCGGCAGGTTCCATGCCAGAATTTTTCAGTGGGACCTGTTGGACAAGTGGTCCGGATCGCATCTTCAGATGCATCGTTTAATAACCCTGTCTCCACGAACCAGGGTGTCTCTTCTGTGGTGGCTGCACAGTGCTCATCTTCTGGAGGGCCGCAGATTCGGCATACAGGACTGGGTCCTGGTGACCACGGATGCCAGCCTACGAGGCTGGGGGGCAGTCACAAAGGGAAGAAATTTCCAAGGACTATGGTCAAGTCAGGAGACTGCCCTTCACATAAATATTCTGGAACTAAGGGCCATTTACAATGCCCTAAGTCAAGCAAAATCCCTGCTCCTACACCAGCCGGTGCTGATCCAGTCAGACAACATCACGGCAGTCGCCCATGTGAATCGTCAGGGCGGCACAAGAAGCAGGACGGCGATGGCAGAAGCCACAAAAATTCTCCGATGGGCGGAGAATCATGTACTAGCACTGTCAGCAGTGTTCATCCCGGGAGTGGACAACTGGGAAGCAGACTTTCTCAGCAGGCACGACCTCCACCCGGGAGAGTGGGGACTTCATCCAGAAGTCTTCCAAATGATTGTAAATCAATGGGGTCGTCCACAGGTGGACATGATGGCGTCCCGCCTAAACAAAAAACTAGAGAAGTATTGCGCCAGGTCAAGAGACCCTCAGGCGATAGCTGTGGACGCTCTAGTGACACCGTGGGTGTACCGGTCAGTTTATGTGTTCCCTCCTCTACCTCTCATACCAAAGGTATTGAGAATAATAAGAAAGCGAGGAGTAAACACAATTCTCGTGGTTCCGGATTGGCCGAGAAGAGCGTGGTACCCGGAACTTCAAGAGATGATCTCAGAGGACCCGTGGTCTCTGCCGCTCAGACAGGACCTGCTGCAGCAGGGCCCCTGTCTGTTCCAAGACTTACCGCGGCTGCGTTTGACGGCATGGCGGTTGAACGCCGGATCCTGAAGGAAAAGGGCATTCCGGAGGAAGTCATTCCTACGCTTATTAAAGCCAGGAAAGATGTTAAGGCAAAGCATTATCACCGCATATGGCGGAAATATGTTGCATGGTGCGAGGCCAAAAAGGCCCCAACAGAGGAATTTCAACTAGGTCGATTTCTGCATTTCCTGCAAGCAGGAGTGAATATGGGCCTAAAACTGGGCTCCATTAAGGTACAGATCTCGGCTCTGTCAATTTTCTTTCAAAAAGAACTAGCTTCAGTACCTGAAGTTCAGACATTTGTGAAAGGAGTGCTGCATATTCAGCCCCCATTTGTGCCTCCTGTGGCACCTTGGGATCTCAACGTGATGTTGAGTTTCTTAAAATCACATTGGTTTGAGCCACTAAAAACCGTGGATCTGAAATATCTCACGTGGAAAGTGGTCATGTTATTGGCCTTGGCTTCAGCCAGGCGAGTGTCAGAGTTGGCGGCTTTATCATGTAAAAGCCCTTATCTGATTTTCCATAAGGATAGGGCAGAATTGAGGACTCGTCCCCAGTTTCTCCCTAAGGTGGTGTCAGCGTTTCACCTGAACCAGCCTATTGTGGTGCCTGCGGCTACTAAGGATTTGGAGGACTCCAAGTTGCTAGACGTTGTCAGGGCCCTGAAAATATATGTTTCCAGGACGGCTGGAGTCAGAAAATCTGACTCGCTGTTTATCCTGTATGCACCCAACAAGCTGGGTGCTCCTGCTTCTAAGCAGACTATTGCTCGTTGGATTTGTAGTACAATTCAGCTTGCACATACTGTGGCAGGCCTGCCACAGCCAAAATCTGTCAATGCCCATTCCACAAGGAAGGTGGGCTCATCTTGGGCGGCTGCCCGAGGGGTCTCGGCTTTACAACTTTGCCGAGCTGCTACTTGGTCAGGGGCAAACACGTTTGCAAAATTCTATAAATTTGATACCCTGGCTGAGGAGGACCTGGAGTTCTCTCATTCGGTGCTGCAGAGTCATCCGCACTCTCCCGCCCGTTTGGGAGCTTTGGTATAATCCCCATGGTCCTTACGGAGTTACCAGCATCCACTAGGACGTCAGAGAAAATAAGAATTTACTCACCGGTAATTCTATTTCTCGTAGTCCGTAGTGGATGCTGGGCGCCCATCCCAAGTGCGGTTTATCTGCAATACTTGAACATAGTTATTGTTAACTAAATCGGGTTATTGTTGAGCCATCTGTTGAGAGGCTCTATTGTTTCATACTGTTAACTGTGTTTCATATCACGAGTTATACGGTGTGATTGGTGTGGCTGGTATGAGTCTTACCCGGGATTCAAAATCCTTCCTTATTGTGTACGCTCGTCCGGGCACAGTACCTAACTGAGGCTTGGAGGAGGGTTATAGTGGGAGGAGCCAGTGCACACCAGGTAGTCTAAGATCTTTCTAGAGTGCCCAGCCTCCTTCGGAGCCCGCTATTCCCCATGGTCCTTACAGAGTTCCCAGCATCCACTACGGACTACGAGAAATAGAATTACCGGTGAGTAAATTCTTATTTTTCCTATTATTGTATCACAACTAAGGTACATACAAGTGGGGAAAGTACAGTATATCCACCGGAATTCCTGTAGATACTATAATCCTTATCACCTCTTGCCGGAAATCACCTACTATAGGACAGGACCAGAGCATATGCCAGAAAGTACCTATATTAACTCTACATTTCGGCAATTACGCTGCCCTATTATAAGAAGCTGGACTGGAGTAATATAAACTCTAGGTAAAAATAAATAAATGTATCTGTTGAAAACAAATCGTTGTAGTAGCCTCTTTTGAAGCTCATAAATGCAATTTCACAAATATAAAATATAAATTTAAGCGCAGAGAATGTATCTGTATGATAAGCATTGAGCAAAGCAGAATAAAGCACAGACACAACCCGAGCTGAACCTATGGTTTTAAGAAGTTTATAAACCGGAGAGTTGTGGATTATTGGAGAAGATAGCCCAAATTGCGTCACACATGCATGGCGGAGCAGTGAATACCTAAAAAAATAAGATGTAAGAACCTTAAACTCACCCAGTAATTGTTCAAATGTCTTAAATATTCCCTCTGCATATAATACCCCTTTTCCACTGTAGCACAGGTCGCAGCCGTGTCGCCTGACATGGCTGCGACCCGTGCTACAGCCCCCTATTCCCACAACGCTCACCAACCCGGCATATCGCAGTGCCGCCCTCCCATACACTGTGAACGGGAGCCGTGTCGCCTCGACACGGCTCCCGTTCACACTAGACAGCTTACCGGGTTGAACACGTGTTCAACCCGGCTAGCTACCCGGGTAGGATTCCCAGATCATTTGATCCTGGAATTTGCAGGGGGACCCTTTTCCACTAGGGAAAAAGCTAGTGGAAAAGGGGTATTACTGACCAATTGAGCATATTCCCCAGCAACCCCAAATCTTCTCCATCTGTAAATGTAAAAAGTTGTGAAAAGTACGGGTATAGTGAAGCAGTGTACCAGGATCCCATCCCTCCCCCTGTAACATACGATGTACTTGTTTCCAAATCATAATCGCCTGCTTAACCAATGGCATATTGATTATAGTTACATTATCACCCAATAATAACTGCAGAGGAGTAATACAAGTATTTACAAGTATTTCTATTACTCAGTATTCAGGACATCAATGTACCCCCATTAACATCGTTAATACAATCATATGTGACAGTTGAGCTGCCCTGTAATACAATCTAAAGTTAGGAAGGACAACCCTCCAGAATCTCGCTTTCTCGTCAGTGTATCTAATTTAATTTTAACCCTTTGACTAGACCATACATTTATTTTTTTTGAGGGAAATAGAGCTAAGAGTGTTGTAATACATATTTCATTTTAGGCAGCACCACCATGTTGATAAGTTTAACTCTACCCGTAACAGTAAGAGGAAGTTTTCCCCATATCTTGATACGGGGTTGTAGATATTCTATTTGTGGTTTTATATTTAAAATAAAGTATTGTGATGGACTATTTGTTACCCAAATGCCCAGGTATTTGAATGAGTCAAACTAACAAAGCGGAAGTTTCACAGCGGAGATATTAGGACTATGTCCCCTAAAAGGGAGAATAGCGGATTTATCCCAATTAATAACTAAACCTGAGTATTCTCCATAAGTGTTGATAATATTTAGCAGGTATGGCATGGTAATAGAGAAATATAGCAAAATATTGTCCGCATATAGAGTAATTTTATCTGTCCCTCCACCCAGTTGATATCCTCCCACCTGAGGGGGGGAAAGTATAATACATGCTAATGGCTCAACTGCTATAGCAAAATGTAGCGGTGACAGGGGACACCCCTGTCTCGTTCCCCTTGTCAAAGGAAAAGACTTTGAAACAGCCATTTATAGAAACCCTTGCTGAGTATAGTAACTTAGCCCACTTAATAAAATGTGGTCCAATGCCAAAGCGATCCAGTGTCCCCCACAAGAACGCCCACTCCACCGAATGAAATGCTTTAGCCGCATCAAGTGAGACTATAACGGAGGATCCTGCGTCCCTGCGCAGGACCTGTAAGTGCATAAACAAACGTCTTAAGTTAGATAAAGTGGATCTTCCTGGCATAAATCCAGTCTGATCCTCGTGGATCAGTGATGTTATCACTGAACTTAACCTAGTTGCCAGGATTTTTGCCAATATTTTAACGTCACTAGATAATAATGAGATAGGCCTGTATGAATCCATTTTATCCGGATCTTTCCCAGGTTTCAGTAACACTCTAATTAGCGCTTCTGACATAGACATAGGCATAGATCCTGACTCATATTGAACAAATTCAGCAATTTAGCACCATAAAAACCTATATATTTTTCATAGAGCTCGATAGGTCATCAAGCCCGAGTGTTTTCCCCTCAGGAAATGATTTTATTGCCCTTTCAATTTCATTCAATGACAAAGGGGATTTTAAAAACTCCATTGCATCCTTAGATAATGTAGATAAAGAAACGTTATTTAAGTAATCAGCTACTTCTGGTGTAGTTTTCTCTAGTCTTGTATTATATTCATTTTTATAATAGATCACAAAATCCTCCGCTATTTCAGGGGTTGTCGTATAAATATTATCCTCCGCATCACGAATAGCTATCACTGTGTTAGTGGCCCTATCAGCTTCTGCCAATTTTGCTAAGAGACTTCCCGGTCTATCCCCCTCACCATAATATGTATGTTGTGTATAGAAGACGATATCTAGCTTTATCCTCCAAGCATTCACACCATTTCCTCTGAGCTCTCTACCATGCATCCTTATGGTGCCCATACACTTGGGAGATATCAGGTACTATCCTTCGATTTCAACCACATCTGTGAGATAAATCGAAGGCTTGTATGCACATTTTAGGTACCTTGCAACGCGATGCGCGGACACGCCGTTCAAATCTCGCGTCTCAAGATTGTATGTGCTGCACTTAATATTTATCGAATCGCGGTGTGATTGCATGTGTTTTTAAAAACACATGCGATATATCGCACTGCGATGCGCAATGGGCACCCGCAGGGAGCGGACAGGGGCCGCTCCCACTCGGCGGTGAGGTGCCCATCACGTGATTACCATGCGATCTATCACATGATCACATGGTAATCACTTTGGCAGTTCAGGTGCACTGCAGGTGCGATGCCCCGCGATGTCGCGTCGCTGGGCATCACACAAGTGTATGGGCACCATAAGATGTACCAAGTCTGTCGTTCAAGTACTGTATTTCTAGAGATCTGCATGCTACCTCCAACTCTAAGTCCTGATGTTTATACAGTTTTTAACTTTAAATGTTGAAACTGCTTTAACTAATGTACCACAAAGAAAAGCCTTAAAGGCATCCCACAACACATGGATAGGTACCGTATCCCCATTTATTACCATAAACTCTCTCCATGCTATCTCCAACTCTGTTTCATTATTCAACTGTGTCAACCAAAACGGGTTACATTTCCAAACTGTATTACCTCTAGAGCTTCCCAGGTCTAATTCCATAACTATTGGCGAGTGATCTAAAATACCCCTAGTTTCATATTGAACTCTTAAAATCCTAGGTAATAAACATCTAGTCACCATAGCCAAATCAATCCTAGAGAATGATGAATATGTGTTAGAGAAGCATGAGAACTGACGCATATTTGGATATCGCATCCTCCAAGCATCGACCAATGCTAAGCTCTCCAGTAATAATGCAAAATTTCCCTCTCGTGTGGGTAATTCTGTAGCAGAATAGCTCATTCTGGGGGTCACTCTGACCTGATCGCATGCTAGCTATTTTTTGCAGCGCTGCGATCAGGTCAAAACTCTGCAAAACTGTGCATGCGTATGCACCACAATGGGCAGGCGCATCATACGGGTACAAAGCGGATCGTGCTGGGCGATGGATTTAACAAAGAATCCATTCGCACAGCCGATCACAAGAAGATTGACAGGAAGAAGGCGTTCGTGGGTGTCAACTGACCGTTTTCAAGGAGTCGTTGGAAAACACAGGCATGTCCAAGCGTTTGCAGGGCGGGTGTCTGATGTCAATTCCGGGACCGGACAGGCTGAAGTGATCGCAGCGGCTGAGTAAGTTCAGACCTACTCAGAAACTGCACAACATTTTTTTGTACCGCTCGGCTGCACAAGCGTTCGCACACTTGCAAAGCGAAAATACTCCCCCCCCCATAGGCGGCGTCTATCTGATCGCAGCACTGCAAAAAATAGCTAGCGAGCGATCAACTCGGAATGACCCCCTTTGTCTAAAGCCGGATTAATAACGTTATTAAAATTGCCTATGCATATAGTAGAGACATTAGGGTATAGCGCCATAAACTCAGCCACTTTCCTTAGAACTTCACAGGAAAAGGGGGGTGGAATATATACCGCTAAAACAAGCAGTGCTATAGAATAAATCTGACCTTTTAAAAATACATATCTACCCCACTGATCAGTTGATGTATATGTAGAGTGATATGCGCAACCCACCCACGGCTTTTTTAGGGTCAGTACTTTAGCCCCCACTAGGTGAGTCTCCATAAGGCACATAATATCTGCCATATATCATTTATAGTGACGCATCACCAGAGCTCGCTTAATCTTATCATTCAGACCCCTTACATTCCAGGATATGATTTTAAGTTGGGTCATAATCATACTTTAACCAGGAGGTAAGATCTGTCCTGTTCAGCACCCATTGTCTGAACCCTTAAATTCCAAGTCTGCCAATATATCTCACACCAATTATAAAAACGTAACGATACATAAAAAAAAAAATAACCCCCCACCCTGTATACCTGCCCAGACATTGGCATACCTATTCCCTGTAACAAAAAAAAAGAAAACCCTGCCTAAAACATCTACCCACTAAAAGAGAGGCAAATGTTGAGATGTTTTGCCTATTGTCTTTGAAAACAAATAAAAAATATTGAAGAAGAAAAAATAGTTTGCTGGCAGAGTTCCATTGATATATATTAATGATCCGTCTACTGCCAAGAGGAGGTACGGTTTAATCTTCCATAGATATATGAATCCAGGTCAGGTTTAATTTGGTGCAAATCGCAGCCAGGTTTGTCTGTTTCTGATGGGATGGAAATTTCTTCCAAATATATCAGCTTCTCTTCAATTTCAGACAACATACTGGTGGCTGTACAGGCTTGGGAAACATTAGGCAGGCTGGTGGTGGGATGTGTGCTGATCGGGGCATTCTGAATGGTAGCTAGCCAAAGGAATTTGCTTTATATTGTGCACGAACTCCAAAAGAGATGTCATGCTGAGGGATGAGATATTTAAATAAGCTACAGGGGAGGAGATGACACATCTCATGGAACACAAAGCCTCATTCACTCGAGAAAAGAACCTGATTGTTTTCTTACTCTCTTGGAGTAGACTTTAATCACACACCCTATACTTTCTAATTCAACAAATAAACTTCATATGGAAAACTAATAGGCATAAATTTACATATATAATGAAAACAACCCTGAAAGTACAAATGTGACCTGTAATAAAGACGCTGCCTGTGTCCCTTGCTCTTGTGATCTATTTGGTGAAATAAGTGAGGCTCAGAAAGCAGTATTATAAGATACAAATAGGGATAGTTGTAATGAGAGTGGCACACATGTATTTCAGACAGGACGTTGTATATACATTTAGACGGTGTATTTGACTAGGATGTGAACACCTTTAAGGTTTTATTCTTTATCTCCTATTCAACTTTATGTCCAGGTTATGAAGTGTAGGTGACGGAACTTCCAGTTAGACAGTCAGCTCATCGGAATGTACACAGTACAGGTTGAGTCTCCCATATCCGTTATTCCGAAAACATTCCAAAACCTACATTTTTTGGTAGCAATAACATAACTGATGCGCCCCCACAGATATCTGCAATTGCACTCTACTGCCTGTAGACAGTTACACCCGGGGAAAGGGGGGGGACAGCGCCGCTGATCGGGAGTGTTTACCCCGATCAGCCACTGATCCAGTACGTGTGTACCCACCTTTACAGTCACAGTGCAGCTTTGGCAGGCTAGACGGCAAGAGACGCTGAGAGCGGCAGATACACACAGCCCTTATTGCTGACAGTCACATCTTCCTGCTGAGGCTCTCTGATTTCAGTGACCTAATTATAACGGGCCTGTCACTGCTGCAGATGCACCCACTGGGCCATCTGAAATCAAATCCTGTCGCTACTGGTGGAGCTGCTATTTCTGCCACTCCATCAGATCTTGTGCACTGACTGACCCGGCTTACCTCCGCCACTGGTACACACCACGGCAGCACCCAAGTGCCCACAGGTCAGTTAAAGGGTTGAACTTTGAATTCCAGGTCACGAGAGACTCCGAGTGCCGCAGCTCACATCACCATCTTATGGGTATGAAAATATTCCAAAATATAAAAAAATATACGAAATCTAAAATGCTTCTGGTGCCAAAATTTTGGATATGGGAAACTCAACCTATAGTATGTACAGTAGTACTTAGAAAGATGGGAGTATTGATTTGGTAGGTTAGTGAACTATTCATTCATTTTATTGCATATGTGAGGTGAGGAAATGGCTGGTACCAACAGACTAATGCCCAAATATAATATCCCATGATTTGCAGCAAGGTAGTCACTAGATTTAAAGCAGCCATGAGTTTAAAGACAAATAGAACCCAACATACATACTGTATGTATGTTGATATATTGAGTATTGTCAGGCCTGGCTTAAGCTCTATGGGTGCCCTAGACAGCACTTGCTCAGTTAGGAGGTGGTAGCCCCGGGATCCGGTCTGAAGATCGACACTGTCTAAGTCGACAATGTGTAGGTCGACCACTATAGGTTGACAGTCACTAGGTCAACAGGGTTGGAAGGTCGACAGGGTTTCTAGGTCGACATGTGCTAGGTCGACAGGTCAAAAGGTCGACATGAGTTTAAAAAATAAATTTTTTTTTTTTTTACTTTTTCATACTTAACGATCCACGTGGACTACGATTGGAACGGTAATCTGTGGCGAGCGAAACGGTATTGGAGCGAGGCACCTTGCCCGCTCGCCATGCGAGGGGACACGGTGCACTAATTGGGGTTCCCGGTCACTCTACGAAGAAAACTACACTAAAAAAAACAAAAAAAAAACCTCATGTCGACCTAGCACATGTCGACCTAGAAACCCTGTCGACCTTCCAACCCTGTTGACCTAGTGACTGTCGACCTATAGTGGTCGACCTAAACATTGTCGACCTAGACAGTGTCGATTTAATGATCCACACCCGGTAGCCCCACAGTACTGCCCTACTCCTCAGACTGGGAGTGCGGTGATGTGTACTGTCACTCAGTATTTTAGGCACCCCCTAACCAATAGTAGTTTAGACAGTCAGCTAGGTACAACTAATGGTAGTGCCAGTCCCTCCATACTTCTGCATCTGTTAGACATTTTTGGATAATTCCTTAATTAAAAATAAAATATACATTAGTTTTTTTTTTTGTTTCTTTTTTATTATTATTTTTATGTATTTATTTATTTATTTTTTGTCACAGTGACTGTGGACTAATTCCAAGTATCCATCCTTAAGTGAGCAATGTGCAGATTTAGTTCATGACAAAATAGTAGGACATGGTATACAGACTGTGCTGTATTTATTGGTTTAAAATTGAACTTTTTTTTAAAGTACAGGCGTCACTATGCAGAACAGATGGGTCAATTTGATGGTAACCAACATTAATGCAAATGCACCTTTTATTATCGGGTCGCATTTGTATGTTTGAATCTTACTAATTAAAGGGTATTTTTAAGCAGAGAAATGAACTTTCTGGTGGTAAATACACCTGGATTATCCAAAAGCAGCTATACATGGTCGCATTTGAACAAGAATAAGTGACATCCCAGAATGGCTTGACATTTATACAGTCTCTGCAGCCATCTCTTGCATGTGTCGCCACGGGTTCTATTCCCACTCTATGGGTGTCGTGGACACCCACAAGTGGAAATAGTCCCTGGTGGTCGGCATGCCAACCGTCGAGGTAGTCAGGGGGCGGGATGTTAGTGGAGGTCATGTGACCGTACCACCCGTACTGTATCTAGCACTTTTACTGCAATGAGTTTGTGAACTTAATTGACAAACCTCGTACATACACTGTGCAGGAAGTAAGTAACAAGTAAGTACTAAATACAGTACTACAAAGAGCACAAGTCTGCTCAATTTTAATTCCTGCTCTCAGGCAAAGTTAGAGGATTGATTGTGCTGACAGTAGGCGTAACATCGAGTTACGGTGCCCAGTCCCAGTCACACCCCATAGGGTATGACTTCACAACTTCATGCAGCGGGGGAGGCAGCTGCAGAGCATCATTGGGATGCTCCAGGGAGTTGTTTGCGGTACAGTATGTACGCCTGGAACAACCAAAGGAAGTTCTGGCCGGCGCTGCCACTATGATTCTGGCACCCAGGGCCGTCTTAACATCATTGAAGCCCTGGGAAAAGCAATGCACTTGGCCTCTACCCACCCACTGGGTGCATGGCTGCTGCTCACCTTTCATCCCAACGCTATGTAGTTTTTACCTAGGAAATGATTACAAGGCTGCTTTTGCTTGCTGCATTTTTTTGCATTTGAAACCCTTGGTTGCAGCAATGCAAAACTGGCAAATTCATTTACACTGGAAATCTTTCTTGGAGAAATGATCCTGCTCTCTCAAAGGGTGGTAGTCATGTGACCGCCGGTCGGCTGACCGACAGTCACATGACCTCCTCCGTGAGCCCGACGGCTCACTATCCCGATGGTCGGCATGCCGACCAACAGGGACTATTTCCACTCGTGGGTGTCCACGACACCCATAGAGTGGGAATAGAACCCGTGGCGACCGCAGGTCGCCACCGAGCCCGCAGCATGGCGAGCGCAGCGAGCCCGCAAGGGGCTTGCTGCACTCGCCCCTCCCCGCCGGGATCCCGGCGTCGGTATGCTGCCGGGATCCCGGCGTCGGTAAGGTGACCGGCGGTCAGGAGACCGCCGGTCACCCGTACTACACCCCTCTCAGATGCAGGACTAGCCCAGTGTTAAATGTTCAGACACTAAGTGCATCTAAGCTAGTATAAAAGGATCGGGACACTGTTCCCTTATACACCCGGACTTTATTATTCACCATACAATTCCACTTTACAGCTATAGTTTTTGGGGGTAATTCCAAGTTGATCGCAGCAGGAATTTAGTTAGCAATTGGGCAAAACCATGTGCACTGCAGGGGAGGCAGATATAACATGTGCAGAGAGAGTTAGATTTGGGTGGGGTGTGTTAATCTGCAATCTAATTTGCAGTGTAAAAATAAAGCAGCCAGTATTTACCCTGCACAGAAACAAAATAACCCACACAAATCTAACTCTCTCTGCACATGTTACATCTGCCCCACCTGCAGTGCACATGGTTTTGCCCAATTGCTAACAAAATTCCTGCTGCGATCAACTTGGAATTACCCCCTTTATGTACAATTACTTGTGTCACCTGCTTATATCGAACACAAGATTTTTATACAACACCCATTTTGCTTATATTTCTGTTTGCTGTATGCAGTGTTAAGGTAAACATTAGAGCCCAGCACTATACTTTTTCTATACCTTATTGTCCTGCAGGGATGTAGTTACATTGCCGGCAGTCAGTATCCCAACTACTGACAATGCCGCCAGCCGGAACCCCGGCTAACTGGAGATATTCCTACTCCTGGGTGTCTACGACACCCATAGAGTGGGATTAGAACCTGTGGAGAGCGCAGCGAGTCACCGAGGCCGCAGCGTGGTGAGCATAGCGAGCCAGCAAGGAGCTTTGTTGCGCTTGCCCCCCTGCTGGCATTCTAATGGCCGAGATCCCAGCGTCGGTATGCTGACCACCAGCATCCTGGCCGCCGGCATCCCATACCCAATGCGTCCTGCAGTTGGAGAGTGGGATCCTCTCCTATAGTATATGCAGATGGCCAACAGACAGACAGGCGAGTACAGCTCCTCCCAAAAATATATTAGACTTGCAGCTCCATCAAGAACTTTGCACAGTGTTTAAGAACAGATGACGAATACATGACTGGCTGAAGCAAATACTGCCTACCTGACTGCGCTGTGCGGGTAACAGGAGTCGAGACTGATGGAGGACAGCAGAGAACTTCACCCAGCCAGCCAGGTCTCAAAGCCCAATGGGTACTTCCTGGGATCTCTCACCAGGCGCGACTGCAATCTACATGGGGGAGGGATTGCTAAACTGTGGGCGGTAGGGGGACATAGGATGTTTGGCCACAGTTACCCGCCGCGGCCTAGGGGGTCTAGGATTACGGCGCCCTTGGGCAACTGTCCATAAAGGCCCATATGAAAAGACGGGCAACCTGGTACCGATTCTGGTATTTCAGACACCCTGCTGGCTAGATGTAGGGACCGTGGGGCAGAACTAGTGCCACCCACAGAGATATGCGCTCTGTTTGGCAGCACCGGCTGCACACCCCTAGTTACGGCCCTGCATAAGTATGTTAACAACAGGAGAATAAATCAACATTCATTATATAGGGCAGGATGTACTATGCATCGCATTTTGAATGCAATACATCGAGCCACGTAATGGGTGTAAAGTGGCGGTATGTATCTACAATTGAGATTATAATCGCAAAAGGTAGCTATTCCGAAAAGAGCTATCCTTTGCAATGATAAGATTTGTGGGTTTATGACCCAGGAGTCCTACTGTGCATGCGGTGAATGTCACCATGGGGAACACTGGGAATGTATACCTCTCAGACTAGACTGCAAAAAGATGTCCATTGGCTTCAGTTAGGCAGTGCATCTGTTGTTGCCTAACGGGTCCAAGCTCTAAAATAAATAAAGCTGATTAAAGGTTTATTACGAGGCTAGACCCTTCTTTATCTCTAATGTATTTATGTATTTTAGCACTAGACTCCAAACATTTCAGGATCATCCAGGAAAATCATTCTAAAATGAAAAACAGACATTTACAAAGCCTGCATGACACGTTATGGTTATCCCTTAACTTTGTGTAATCATTTATGATAAATCTTTCAATTTCACATCAATCTCATAATAACCTCATTCTTCAGCCAGAGATCCTCTGTGCTTTCCTGGCAATAGCCAGCAAGCAGCATAAACACCTCATGCCTCATAAACCAATCCTTCTGCAAAGACTCTGATCTGTTTCAATGATTTTGTTTCAGGAAAAAAACATTTGAAAACATATAGGAATTGAAGCTGCTAAACCTGGCAGATATTGCTGTGATGCCAGTTAATCCCACCCCTACCAATTGGTATAATAGAGACAGTATTCATTGGTGTCAATTCTATGCAGGTGCCGACAAAATAACTAGTTGTCCTATCTGCCAAAGCAGAGCCTGCTGATTAAATGGCACTATTCAAGTCTCTGGAGGTGACAGCGGTTTCTAGCATTCTGGCTTTGCTTAAGCAGTGACATTTAGCATCTCACAACATTCTAGCTACTTAAAATAGCTGGTTAGAGTTTTCTGATAGGTGGAACTTCAAGATATTTAGAAATACTTGTCAAAACCTTGAGTAAAAATTATTTGTGCGAGTCCAACAAGTAACATACAGTTCGGAGACTGTTACTTAAGGCTGCTGCTACTAAAGTGTCTGCATATGCAAACTTAATTATCCAGTTCATAGTGTGGAGGACTGACACAGTACATGGCGGTGACATGTAGAGATACAGAGGCACCCTTGTTCAGTAATAGCGCAACATTAGCAATATACAAGACACATTAAAGGGGTTGCCCTGAATTCAGTTAATATTTGCCATCTTACTCCCCTCCTCCTGCTCCTGCCTGCCAGTCACCCAGCACCACCACCCTCTGCCAGAGAGAGGGGGAGATGTACTAAGCATGAAAAGTGATAAATATCACTGTGATAAAGCACCAGCCAATCGGCTCCTAACTGCCATGTTACAGGCTGTGTTTGAAAAATGACAGTTAGGAGCCGATTGGCTGGTACTTTATCACTGTGATATTTATCACTTTTCAGGCTTAGTACATCTGGCCCAAAGAGAGAGAGAAAGAAGGTGGTGGTAGTGGGGTGGGGGGTGGAGGGGGGGGGGGGGGGGGTTAATCCTGCAGTTTATTAACACCCCTGTCTGCGGTTTGAGGATAAAATCCATGAGGCATGTCAGACTGATTCCCATTCAGCTGAGCTAATAGGATGTGGCTCATTCTCCGTACACTTATTATTTGGGGAGGGGGTTGGGGTGGGTTCAGGGATGTGCGGTGAGGTAAATGGCTGAGGAGGCACTGCATCTTATCAGAGTCAGATTTTCACACACACACACACACACACACACACACACACACACACACACACACACACACACACACACACACACATCGAGGGTTCATGTGGGCATTATTCACATTATTCACAGGTGCAGCAGTATATATTGCTGGAAATTTTGTGAGTTTTGATCAGTGACATGCGGAAAAGATAGGCATGGGGGCACTGCCTCACCTATCATACTCCAGTATATACCAGAGTTTTGACTATAAAATTATTAGTATAATACCGTCTTTATATTTTTCATATCATTTTTATAGTAAAAACTCTGGAGTATGACAGGAGAGGCTCTGCCTCCCCGCCTATCTTTTCCGCACACCACTGCATCAAATAGTGCAGTTGTGATGGGGTATTGAGCTGGGGACCAGTAAGGTGCTAACGGGGTAGTGGGACCTGTGGGGAGCAGTGAGGTGAGTATTATGAGCTGTGGAAGTGGGGAGGGCAGTGAGAGATGGAGGGAACTGACAAGGAGAGAGCTATGAAAGGGGTAATGAGAAGGCTATGGAGTGGCAAGGGATGTGAGAGTAAGAGACATATATAATTGTTTTTTTTTTTGTTTTTTTTTTAGAGGAGGCGAAAAATGTTGTGCCTAGAGGCAGCATGACCCCTAAATCCATTGCTGACTGTGGACATTATGTATAAGTGGCACTAGTACTGGAGACATTATGTGATATAAGCGGCACTACTACTGGGGGGCATTATGTGTATAAGCGGCACTACTACTAGGGGCATTATGTGTATAAGCAGCACTACTACTATGGGCATTATGTGTATAAGTGTCACTACTACTGTGGGCATTATCTGTGTAATAGGCACTAGGAGGGGCATTATGTGTATAAGCGGCACTACTGCTGGGTGCAATATGTGTATAAGCAGCACTACGAAGGTCGGAGTAATGTGAATAAGATTGTGCTACTGTATGGCGTAATTTGAAATGGGGGGTACTATTGTGTGTCCACGCCCCTTTCTTGTGAGACCACTCCCCTTTTTTATGCATGATGTCCCTTTGTAAAATATGGGAGGGGGCAAATTTATAGTTTGCAGGGGGGCGCCGAACACCCTAGCACCGGCCCTGGCGTCAGGCAAGGTTGTGTACAATGCAGCAATACTATAGAGGCTGGAAGAGGTCACTGCTGAAGTCAGAGACCCACCCAAAAAAATGCCTTGCCATGTCTGCGTTTTTACAAACACACCCACAAAACGCCATATTTCCTACCCTAAACGCTGGCTACCTGTCAATCAAAATGTGATTGCATTGAAGCACAATGCGTTCACAGAAATAATCACTAATCACGGGTGCGCATGCGCAATTCAAACGCTGCGCATGCACAGTCATTCGATAATCGGCCGGATTGCGATTCTCAAATTTTGCGATCCAACCTGAATCGGGTTCATAGGCTCAAATATATTAAGCCTTAAAGAGTGATAGAGTGGAGATGGACAAAGTGGGATAAATTACCAGCCAATCAGCTTCCTAACTGCCATGTAACAGGCTGTGTTTGGTGGCCAGGGTTGAACACTGCTTCAACCCGGGTTGCTGTGCAGTGTGAACGGGTTGCCGGGTCGTTGCGATTGATCATCTGATCTCCAAGCACAGCCTCCGCATGCATCACCGATGATGTCACCAACCCGGCAATATGCTGGGGCTGGGGACTCCAGTGTGAAAGGGGCCTGAGCAGGTCGCACCAAGGAAGCACCCGTGTACGGCTCCTGGGTGTGAGCCACCAAATGCTGTATGAAAGGGGTATAGCATACCCCAGACCTGTAAATTAATTTTGACATACCTAGTTTAGTTTAGCTACATGCATGGCATCAGAGTTTAATATATGCCTGCTTGAGGAGTGTATGTTATATCTTTTTGTACTGAGTATGCTTTGCAACCAAGTACAAAGAATGCAGACTTATGTGCATTTTTATGCCACCTGGACTTGCGACGTAGTAGTCGTAACTGGGCTGTAATGGGGCATTCTCACAACAAATCTAAGGATGGGGGTCAACAGGCCACAAGATGTGTATAACTCTGCATATGGGGAAATATTGGTATTTATTTCCATGGGCGCAGTGCAGGAACATCTGTGGCTACTTTGCGTTTAACTCATTGATTAGGACATAATTATGACAACCTACATGAGCATACTTGTCCCTGGCCTTGTGTTTTTATATGGCCATATAACTAAGCTGTAATGTGCAGTAATATTTATGTAATCAAATATATATTATCAGGCCTTTGACTGTATAACCCAGGTCCTTACAGAGACGTGAATCTGCCTCTGTATGCACATTTCAAATTCAAATTTTATGAATTTATTGATTTCCTATGAACTTGAACAATCTCTAATATTATAAATTACACTTGCATGAAATGTGAAGCTACAAGATGTTCCAGCTTGATCCTGAAAGGTGTAAGGGACAAGATTCCATTCAGCTTTTTATTCACCTCTGCTTTTTCTATACCTTATTGTCCTGCAGTTGAAGATCCTCTCCTATAGTATATGCATCTGCATCTATATCCAACAGACATACATACGAGCACAGGTCCTCCCAAAAATGTATTAGACTTGCAGCTCCATCAAGAACTTTGCACAATGTTTAAGAACAGATGATGAGTATATGGTAGGCTGAAGCAAATGCTGCCTACCTTTTATTCGCCTCTGCTCTCTGGAGTGTAACTTGCACAGTGCATTCATGGGGTGGTATTCATGTGACCGGCGGTCGGGAGACCCAACATCCCGATGGTTGGTATGCCGACTAACAGCGACTATTTCCACTCGTGGGTATCCACGACACCCATAGCGTGGTCGCCACCGAGCCCGCAAGGGGCTTGCAGCACTTGCCCCTCCCCGCCGGGATCCCGGCATCGGTATGCTGACGGTAGAATTTGTGAATCCGTTGGATGTGTGCTAGCAGTAGAAGTGCATGCCTCTGTGAGGAGAAATCGAGGAGGACGAAAGTAGTTTCTTCTCATACGCTTTTATTAATGAAAATACATATAAGAGCTAATATTTAAAGAACAAAGATGAAGAATTCCAAAAGATTAGGATGCAGAGTATTCATGGGCAGAGTTATTGAAAGAGTCCGTATAATAAATGATTGTCAGATATATCTAGTGAATACTGCAGAGTTTGCACGTTGGATCGGTAATTGTCGTGACTGAAGAACACTGAAGGAGTTTTGCGAAAGGATGATTATTAGACGTGGCTGAAGAACACTGAAAGGGGTTTTGCAGAATGGATGATTGTTAGACGTGACTGAAGAACACTGAAGGGGTTTTGCAGAATGGATGATTGTTAGACGTGACTGAAGAGCACTGCAGAACTGCTGGGAAATCCTCTACGGATAGAACTCCAGGAGACACTGTCCTAAGTGGCAGGCTGTGTCCCGTGGGGCAGGGGTAACCACTGGCAGTTGTGCAGCAAGCGACAGCTGAGGTGAGAATTCTGTGGAGCTGAAAATCCAAGAGACACCGAAAGGCACACAGGTGGACCTGTGGGAACGCAGAGCTAATACACCTGTACTGGGACAGAAACATAAAGCACTGGCAAGGTTTGAAACCGGACTGCCCCCTTTTACCAGAGAGCTCAGACTGTGATTGGCTGGAAGAGATCAGAGACCAAGTCCCATTGGCATACTATGAATTGGTCTCCAACATGAAGGCCCCCAGTACTGCAGACACGCCAGAGAAGGGGATCTTGCTCAGGCAGCCTCCCTACACAGTGCTCCAGAGCATGGGATCTTACACAGACAGCCTACCTGCACAGTGCTCCAGAGCATGGGATCTTACACAGACAGCCTGCCTGCACAGTGCTCCAGTGACAGCAGGCCGCACAGTCACCAGCTGCCCTCACAGACCTCCACTGCCGCAGCGCTAGCCATCTGACAGAGAGCCCCCAGAGACCATGCACAGAACATTGTGGAGAAGGCTGTAAACAATTTTTTTTTCTTTTTACATGCAAGCACAACCAGCAAAACAGCTTTAAAGCCCGTCCTGGAAGAACCACGTTCAATAGAAAATGGATTATATTTGAAGCTAATTCATTTTAATGCGGGTGTGATCAATTTTTACACCTAAATTCGCAACGTGAAAATATGAATTCAGTAAAAAGCTCTTGTTGAGAGACTGGCTCAAATAAGAGCCCGTCCTGTGGAAGAGCTGGTAGCAGTGATGCTTCCTATCTACTTCCTGGTTTGGCATGTGTGCGTACACTGCGCATGTGCGGCTGCTGGCCGCATATACATCAGTGAGTGAGGGAGTGATGGGGAGCGATCCAGAGGCAAGGATTGCAGAGCTTGATAAATCCAACTGCATAACAACCCCCTTAGAAAGCTAAAACGGCTGCTTTGCAGTCAGAAATATAGGGACTGTTGTAGATATCGGTCCCTTCATGTTAAATCCTGGGGAGCCTTAATATTTGTAGGTGCCCGCCGAAAATTTGCATTTTGGGGGGATATACCGCAAATATTATATAATAAATATGCCCCGTAATGTGTATACATTAGAAGAGGGTTACAGTTAAGCTTCTCTGCTCTGCACACATTCTTACTGTTAGTCCAGCTGTCACATACATTACTGATTTATCACTCTTGCACAGAAAGCAGGCTGACCTCCAAGATCAATGTCATTGTACAGGGCTGAAACATTAACACTTAGAACAGTGTGGCAGAGTACAGTTATAAGTAGCAGTAGCCTAATAGTGCGGGAACACATGTGCATTCCTACAGTGCCACATAATGTTTGCCTAGGCAGGCATGCAAAAATCATTGCTAATAGGATCCTTTCAATTAATAATTAGCTTTTTTTATGTAACAAACATTCACGAAAAATCTGGAAAATGTATATATTGTTTTTTCCTAGGTACATGTGACCAGTGCCGTAACTAGGTATGTGCCGGCGGTGCCTGGCACACAGCGCATGTGCACTGAGGGCGCAGGACCGCCGGCAACACCTGTGGGCTCCCGCTGCTTAGTGCTCGTCTGCAGAAGCACTGTAGCTGCAGCGGCGGAGCAGGACACTGGGTGTGATTGCCGTATGTCCGGTCATGTGAAGCTAACTTCAGCCTCGTGGTCCTGTGCCTCCTTGTCTCCCAGGCCACCTGTCTGTGCTGAAAGGGGGCGTGGCCAAGGGTCCGCGATTAGGCCACGCCCCCGACTTTGCTGTTTGGTCTATCTGACTCTGCATCCGTCTCTGCTACAGCGCCTCTCCTTGAGGTAAAGTTGGCACGAGGGGAGGGGGGGGGGGGAGTTCTGTGTGTGTGTGTGTGGTGTGACTGTAGGTGACAGGCTGTGTGTGTGTGTGTGTGTGTGTGTGTGTGTGTGTGTGTGTGTGTAGGTGTAGTGACTGTCTGCCATAATGTGTAATATGGGGAAGCTGTCTGCCGTAAAGTGTAAAACAGGGGACGCTGTCTGCCGTAATGTGTAATAAGGGGATGCTGTCTGCCGTAATGTGTAAAAAGAGGACGCAGTCTGCCGCAATATGTAATATGGGGACGCAGTCTGCCGTAATATGTAAAAAGGGGACGCTGTCTGCCGTAATGTGTTAAAAGGTGAATCTGTCTGCCATAATATGTAAAAGGGGCTCTACCTGGTGTAGTGGCGCTACTGTGTGGCGTAATTTGAATAATAGAGACTACTGTGCACAGTAATATGAATTGGCACCCCTTCCCCATGAAGCCGCGCGCCTACATATTTTTTGCGCGCCTACGGCGCGAACTGCCCCTGTTTTGCATAGAGGGGGCGCCGAGGCTATTTCTTGCACACAGCGCTAAAATGTCTAGTTACGGCACTGCATGTGACCCCTGGTCACTGTGTAGCTTGTATGAGATGCATACGCATGCAGCTTAACGCCTCACTAGGCCCTGATCATGCAGGCTTTACAGCAATGGTTTTTTTCCTGTGTGGACACAGGTGATGCCATGTGGTGGTTGTGCTGTGCTAATATAATATATACATACCATCTCTATTCCATAATATGTTCTTTTTATTAAATTACTCCTCCATCACAGTAATTGGTTGCAAAACAATGAAGGAAAAACATCTGCTTCTCCACTCCTGCACAGTACCTGGGTTATGACAACAATGAAAATACAGTATTACATCTCCTTGCTAGTGTTATCATTCCATACATATTTCCCTTCTGTATCAGGCTGTCACTGATTTACAGGCACTATGAATACATTAATCTCATATGCATTTGCTACACTCTACAAATGTTACATGGATCTGCTTCTCACTGTTTCTTTGCAGCTCTCCTCATAAGGCTTTATATACAATAAGTCTGCTTTCTTTGTTACAATTTAGCTTTTCTCCATAACAGTTCTGCATCTCTTTATCACAAATGTGCATCTATTTATCTCAGCGCTGCATCTCTTCATAACAGATCTGCATCTCTTTATTACAGCTCTGCATCTCTTTATTACAGCTCTGCATCTCTTTATAACAGATCTGCATCTCTTTATTACAGCTCTGCATCTCTTTATTACAGCTCTGCATCTCTTTATTACAACTCTGCATCTCTTTATTACAGCTCTGCATCTCTTCATAACAGCTCTGCATCTCTTGATAACAGCTCTGCATCTCTTTATTACAGCTCTGCATCTCTTCATAACAGCTCTGCATCCCTTCATAACAACAGCATCTCTTTATTACAGCTCTGCATCTCTATCACAGAGCGGCATCTCTTTATCTCAGCTCTACATCTCTTTATCACTTCTGCATCTATTACAGCTCTGCATCTCTTCATAACAGCTTTGGATCTCTTTATTACAGCTCTGCATTTCTTCATAACAACAGCATCTCTTTATTACAGCTCTGCATCTGTATCACAGATCACCATCTCTTTATCACAGCTCTACATCTCTTTATCACTTCTGCATCTATTACAGCTCTACATCTTTTAATATCAGCTCTGCATCTCTCTGTTACAGCACTGCATCTCTATCACAAATCTGCATCTATTTATTACAGCACTGCATCTATTTATCACAGCACTGCATTTTTATCACAGCTCTGCATCTATTTATTACAGCACTGCATATCTTTATCATAGCACTGGATCTATTACAGCTCTGCATCTATTTCTTACAGCTTTGCATTTATTTAGAACTGAGCTGCATCTCTTTATCACAGCTTCCATCTATTGATTACAGCTCTGCAGCACCCAGACATGTTAGGGCTCTTCTGCTGCCTCAGCCCTCCTTCAGTTGGGGCCTTACTCCCTCTTCCTAACATTATGGGGCTTCCAACTTTCTCTTTAGTTTTGCCACGCTGCTTCTGTAGTGATCCCTCCCTGTACTGGTTGCTGGGGACTTTTATATTTGGGAACTTTTCCCCTCTTTAGTTATAATAAGGGTTCTTACTCTCAATAACTGGGCTCATGACCCCTTTCATGGGAGACTCTTCCCTCTTCAGATATGGTCTCTTTCTACTCATACTTTATGTGGTATTTCACGGTCACAAAATTATTTGGGGTGACTCTTCAACAATTTAGAGCTGGGGGGGGGGGGGGGGGCGGGGAGGGGGGGGGGGTGTCGCTGGGCACCAGGAACCCCTCCCCTGGTCACACACAGAGCACTGTATCCCTCCACCTACTGTCACAGTGAGTGCTGTTACATAGCAATGTTAGCTTGTGAAATACCAAGATAGCTGTTTAGCTGACATCAATGATATAGTTCTGAATTATTGCATGGGGAGGCACAGAACCTGCTTGTTCGTGCAGTTATTTGACAGTTCAGCTTGAAAGTGCAACTCATTTGAGATAATGCAAAAACAGATGTTTTTGCCATATCAGGATCTGTAAATGTGTTGTTATATAGCCTCTACATCCATGCCTATTTGCTTTAGAACATTTTTATTTTGTGTCTTGTTACTTTTAGCATTTAAGCTTTCTATTTACAAAAGACAGTAGATGGTAACTATTAACATACATTTCTTAATCCCCTCTCCCTCCCAAATGCTGCTATTTATATACTATTGCCACATTCGCAGCCAACAGCCCTTCTTGGCATGACAGATCCTGTGCAACTCAGCTTGCGCTGAGCATCTTTTTCTCACAAATGTGCAACGTGATGGGACAAAACCACTTCATGAGACTGCACTGATTAATTTGATATGTGGCACGTGTACATCTGTGTGCGATGGGTCTGATTCTGTATACAGAGTGCTACAATGCAGTAACTTTTTTTCATGCCAAGTTCCATTGGGCTACATCTGCCACTTTGTACCTATCTAAAACTAATTCCTGGGTGGTTGAAGTCTCAGCCCAGTGTCTCTAGTCCAGATTGATTGGTGTTTCGCTACATCTGTGGTGCTAAGAAAATGCTAATTTAAAGAAAAGTTTGCTATGCTACACCATTCGGGCGCAGGTACTCACACTGAATTATTGCGGGTAAGTGTATGAGGACACATCTGTACTCCCTGAAATTTCCTTTGATTGTTGATACTCCTTCATAATTGTGACTTAATTGCTCAAAAGATTTGTATTTATCCGGAGAAGTCATCTGTCAGTGGCTTATGCCTTATACTGGTGACCCAAGAGAAAGGAGATTATTCACACTTGAAAGTCAAATGACTACCTGCTGCATGGATACAAGAATGGACCATTGTGTACTGTTGAGGTTGAAAAAAATCAATATGTTACACTAAGGGCAATCAACTCTACCCATGAAGTGTTCTAGTATTGATTTTTATCAGTGTTCTTTTCCATTTTCTTCAGTTTACCCTCGTCTCTGTAACCTTTCCTTCCATAACATTGGCTGTGCAGAGTGGTGCATTTGATATGTACCTTTGGACTACAAAACATGAATCCTCTGTCGTAATGTTTTTACTGCTTGTCCACTTTTATTGTCAATTCCTATTTTAAAAGCAATCAGTATTAAAGGTGAACCTGACACCTCCATACAGTGCCTTGCTGCAAGCCCAGCCAGTACTCATGACATTTATGCCTTGCGCCACAAACAACAAAACCACTTCCTCAACACATGCCTTTTAATATTTATTTAATACTGTCCTTGTGGTGTCTTTAAATTACATTTTATCTCAGTAGAAAAGTTTGGTGACAAGCTCCAATTAGCTGTGGTTACTTGTCTCAGCGGGGGCTATCCAATTAGCCCCGATAAGCCGGGGTGTGCCGCAGCTTATTGGGGATTTTGTGGCAGGTGAAACCAAATCCCCCGGAAACAGCCCCGTTTTTGGGTGAACCTGTGTGTTTTCGGGAGATAATGTATTTTTTTTGCAGGCGACCAAAGTGGATGGCCTGTAAATAAATATAGGTGAAACATTGGGAAAAATGGCAAAAAACACAACGCAGTTTTTTGCACCAGATGTATTTTCACCTGTAATTGGTTAGCCTCCTTAGGCCTCTGAAGCCTACAAGGAAAACAGATAGATAGATAGATAGATAGATAGATTTGTTTGTATTATTGAAAACGGGATTTCTTTTTTTTATTAATTCTAAAGATTAATTATATGTAAATTAGATCTGAAGAAGAAATGTATACTTTAAAATACTATAATACTATAGGGCACATTTACCAAAGCCATACTGTCATGTATTTTTTCCTCTCTGGGAGAAGCCTGGAAAGGAGCTGCAGCTACCACTTCACAGGGCAGGGCAGGGCCTGGGTTTCTGTGTCATTAGGCTCTACCCCCATCATAACAAAATGCCATAAATTGCAGGTCTGTGGACTATTGTGACAGAGCAATTCAAGTGTTCGTCCGTTCAGGCGCACACATTACTCTTACATACTTGGTCCGTCATTTTGTCGGGATGGTATCTAGCATATCTAGATCTATATACAGTACCTGCATATATGGTAGATAAATAAATAAATATATATATATATATATACATACACACACACAAACAAGTTATTTATTTTCTTACTAACCAACAATTATTGATAGATTGGTGCTAAATGACTGTGATAAGAAAAGTCATCTGTATCGCCACATTTAACCACTTTAATTGAAAAGTTTCAACATATTGTATTTATTAACAAAATCTACTTCTGGCCTATGCACTTAACAATTCACCAGGAACATATCTGAGGCATTAAGCACTTATCACATTCATTTGTAGTGGAGTGTTAGGGTATGTTAACCTGTTCAGGTCTGGTCTATAAACTCTCTGCAGTCATCAGTCAGAATTCTGTTCAACCGGTTGGAGGTCAGTAAATGAAAAAAGGACACAAGATCATGTGTAACCTTAATCAAATCATAAATGACCTGCTAGGGGCCGTCATAGGTTTATTATTTATAGCTTAAACAAAATCACGCTTGCCAATACATTTTAGCCAATCAGAATACACCATGTATGTCTTGAAATACATCGATTGTCATACAATGTTCCAAGTGGCAACTAAAACAGCCTTGAAAATGGTTATTGTTTCGTTTATCAGTCTTTCGGACATAAACTCAAAAGATTTCTTTCAACATTCTTCTCAATTA
Organism: Pseudophryne corroboree; assembly: GCF_028390025.1. Lineage (NCBI taxonomy): Eukaryota > Metazoa > Chordata > Amphibia > Anura > Myobatrachidae > Pseudophryne > Pseudophryne corroboree. The sequence continues at coordinate 860,974,584 of NC_086445.1, read as the reverse complement.
GCCTTGGATATATCTGGTGTTGCTTTGTCCACCTTGGATACATTTAATGTTGCATTGTCCTTGTACAAGTCATGCTTTAAAACAAGATATTCAGCAAATATATAATATTCTGACTAGCTCTGCAATATTTTTAAGGACACATGAACCCATTTTGTGATTAACAGTAAATATCTTAATAAATGCGAAAAAGCGTGAATCAATATTTTTGCTATACTGCGGAAGCTCCTACACCATCATTTCCCCTCTTTTTGATTCCACTTTTTCTCCCTATTCTACCTACACTAGGCCTGAACTATTCCCTTTCAGTAAACCAGTCCCCTGGACTTATAGTCCAAACCTTGGGGATTACCCTTAACAACAACCAAAGGATAAGCAACTTCATTCTCCTGGCTGGAGAGTCACTGTCAGCTTCTTCGAGTGGGAGGCGTGTAATCAGGTATCACGACCTTTCACCTTAATTTGAGGTAGGCATGGTTAGCAGCACTTGATATGGACCATCATATCTTGGTTCAAAGGTCTTTCTCACATTTTTCTTTAAATAGACCCAATCTCCTGGATTTAGCTTATGCGTAGCTGATCCTTCTGGGTCTGGAATGGAAGAAAACACTCGGCAATGGAGGTTAGTCAATGTTTTACAGACCTCCTGTACATAACCTGTTAAATCACTATGATTATGTTGTAATTGTTGTGGATAATAACAACCTGTTCTTGGAGCTGACCCAAACAATATTTCATATGGAGTCAGTTTACTGGGTCTCATGGGTGTGGTCCTAATATTGAACAAGACTATAGGTAGGCATTCTGGCCAAGTTCTTTTGGTTTCTGTCATCATTTTCTGTAGTTTTAGCTTAAGGTCAAAGTTCAGATGTTCCCCCTCCCACTCGCCGGGGGGCGATAAGGCACGTGGAAGGCCTGCTGTACCCCCAAATCTTTCATTATATGCTGCATGACTTCTCCTGTGAAATGTGTACCTCTATCTGATTCTATAACCTCAGGTATCCCAAATCTACATACTACTTCTGCTATCAGTTTCTTTGCAGTGGTTTTTGCTGTGGCTTTGCTTACTGGCCAGGCTTTGGCCCAGTGACTAAACATGTCCGTTGCTACTAGTACATATTCATATGGGCCGCTTCGTGGCAACTGTATATAGTCAATTTGTAGTCTTTGAAATGGGTAAGAGGCTTTGGGTATAGTTCCTAGAGGTGTCTTGGTTCTTTGTCCTGGATTGCCGATTCCACAGATCCAGCATCCTGCTACAAAGTTTGTTGCAGCTTTATTGAAGCCAGGAGCTATCCAGTGCTCTTGTACTCTATTCACCATGGCTTCCTTAGAATGATGTACTTGTCCATGAGCTACTTGTAACATAGGTGGAAATAGAGCTGCTGGTAGACAGTACTTTAATTCTCTTAACTTCCAAAGTCCATGTTCATCTTCTTCTGCCCCCAATCGTGTCCATTTTTCCTTTTCTCCTTGTGATGCTTGTTGTTGAATTTTGATCAACTCCTCTTCACTTGGCATTTGTTTCACATCTTGAGCTACTAAGACTTGCTCAGGTTCTTTTGATTGTATGGCAATTCTCTTGGCTTCTGCATCTGCAAATGCATTTCCTTTAGCTTCCATGGTTTGGCTCTTAGTATGTGCTTGTACCTTGATTACGCCAATTCTTTTAGGTAGTTCCAATGCTCTGAAGAGTTCCATAATCAAACTGGCATGTTTGATGGGTTCTCCATTTGCACCTTTGAAGTCCCTACTATTCCAAATAACAGCGTAATCCTGGGACACCCACCAAGCATAGCGTGAATCCGTGTAGATGTTAGCTGTTATGTTTTCAGCATGTATGCAGGCTCTGGTCATTGCTATGAGTTCTGCTTCTTGTGCTGACATTCTTGGTAGCAATGGTCCAGAGTCTATGACTTTAGTTTCAGTTGTTACTGCATATCCTGTCCTTGGGGATCCATTATCATAATATCTTGATCCATCGACGAACAGGTTCATGTCTAGATTGTCCAGTGGTGTATCTTGGACATTAGGAAGAGGTAAAGTCTCTAATTCCATGAGGGCTAGGCAATCATGTGGAAATGTTTGTGTTGTATTTTCTGCGTCTGTAGCAGCATTTTCCTCCTCATCTGACGATTTACCATCATTACCATTTCCCCCTCTCCTCCCCTCTTTTGAATCGTTGATGGGAAGGAGTGTAGCTGGGTTTAGTACAGTGCATCTTGTGGTGGTGACATGGGAGGCGCTTAATAGTGCTACTTCATATTTGGTAAGTCTGGCTGCAGAAAGATGCTTGCTTTTTTCTTGACTTAGTATTTCTGTTACAGCGTGCGGTACTTGTATACACAGTGGATGATCAAGCACAAGGTCTGTCACCTTTTCCCTCAGTATTGCTGCTGCTGCTGCCACTGCTCGGACACAGGATGGTGCTCCTCTGATAATCGGATCCAGCTGGGCTGAACAGTATGCCACTGGTCTTTGTTTTGGTCCGTATTTCTGGGTGAGCACCCCTAAAGAATGCCCTCTGTTTTCATGGCAGAATAGGTTAAAAGGCTTTTTGTAATCAGGCAATCCCAATGCTGGGGCTGTTACTATGGCTTGCTTTAGTTTTCTTACTGCTTCTTCAATGGTGTCCCTGTTTTCTGCTGACGCCTCCTTTTTTTGTTAATTCATATAGGGGATGCATCAGTAATGAGGCTGAGGGTATCCATTCTCTGCAATAACCAATAAGGCCCAGGAAAGCTCTGATTTCTTTTAATGTTCTTGGGGTTTTTACTTGAGTTATTGCTTTTGTTCTTTCATCAGTAAGATGCCTTGTTCCTTGGGATATGCAGTGTCCTAAAAAGATAACTCTTTTCTGTACTAGCTGTAGTTTGGCTTTTGACACTCTGCAATCTTCTTCTGCCAAAAAGATGAGTAGTGATGCTGTTTCCTTTTTGCACTTCTCTTCTGTCTGTGCAGCAAAAAGCAGATCATCGACATATTGAACTAACTGGGTGTCTGTAAAGTGCGGTCTCCATTTCTGCAGGATTAATGCCATTGCCTCTGAGAAATCGGATGGACTGGTTGCTCCCCCCTGGGGTAAACGTGTCCAACAATATTGTTTACCTTCGTGAGTGAATGTTAGAAACTTCTGGCTTTCCCATTCATCAGTAGATAATCTGTTTTTCCCTCCTTTTGAATCTTGAGATTCAGCACCTTTATTGATTAATGTTGGGAAAGGGTTGCTGAGTTGAGGGTAATACATCTTCTGATGGTTACTTGTCGCACTTTGGCAGTGCTACTTCATACATGGTCAGCCTTGCCACTGACAGGTGTTTGGTTCTTGCTTGTTGAAGCTTCTCTGTACCTGCATGTGGACCCTGGATGATAAGTTCATGATTCAGCACTATGCCTGTGCTCTTGTCCTCTTCTAGGACTACTGATTCAGCACTGTGTCTGTGCTCTTATACTCTTCTAGGACTGTTGCTGCTATCACTGCTCTGATGCCGGTAGGTGCTCTTTGATTACTGCTGTCAAGCTTGCTTGAGTTGTAGGCCACTGGTCTTCACCTCAGTCCATGATTTTGCATAAGGACTTCTATGTATGGCCTCCTTCTTTAATAGTCAGGTAGTTCTAGGGCTTGAGATGAGGTAACTGCTGTTTCCAATTGTTCAATAGCTTAATTCATCTGTTGCTGTATGTAGGATGCGGACCCTCCTCCCTTTCAGTGTTGTCATACAATGCTTGCATGTAGACTGGTGCTAGAGGTATCCATGTTCTGTAGTGTCCTACTAGGCCCAGGAATGATCATCTGACTTGCTTGACACTAGTTGGCATCTTAGCTTGCAGTATAAATCTTTTTCTTCTCACTTTTGTTAGATGTCGGGTACCTTGAGTGTCCTAGGAAGATTAACTCTTGCTTGACTAGCTGCAATTTCTCCTTTTGAGGCTCTGCAGTCTTGTTCTTCCAGAAACTTCACTAAGGACACTGCCCCTTCTTGGTGCTTCTTTTAGTAGTGGTGGCAATCAGCAGTTCATTCACATCCTGTATTTAGCTGTGTGTTTTGTGGATAAATCACTTGGTGATATAGCCCCTCCACATGGCTATCCTGGTCCAGTAGTATTGCTTACTTTCTTCTACAACTGGTACTGCGGGAATGAGTCAATACTGAACTTCTGTTCTAACTTGCTTTTAAATTGCTTTTTTTGTTCTTTCCTTTGATAAGTTTGCTAGAAAGTTAAACTTCTGCTGGTGTGTACTGTATTCTCCTTGGATAAGCTTTAGTACATTGTGCTTCAGCAAAGTCACTGGACATGTACTCCGAGGTTAAGAACTGGGCTGGTATTGGTGACTGTAGTTCTTGCATCTCCTGTCCTTTTAAGAATTTCTGATATCATCAGTTCTTGTGGTATCTCCCTTTGCTGTCTTCTGCGTGTGCTGGCTTCAGTATTCATTAGGCACAAACGTATTTCTCCAGTGGGCAAGGTGACTGTAATCATACCTTCTGCTGTTTCCTCTGGAGACATTATGTTCACTGGGGAGTACCTGAAGAAGCTTGTACTTCATATTGGCAGAAGAAGCATCATTCATTTGTCTTCTGGAACTTTTTCTGTCTTGTTCCTTATTATTTGCTTTAAACCCCGGAGCTTCTGTTGCTTTAAATCATGGCATTATCTCTGTAATCTTGCCATGTAGTACTGACCACTTGTCAGATGTCTTTCTTTGTCCTTTTTAAAGCAGACTTCCTTTAGTCTCCAAACTTTCATGCGACCTTCATATTGTTTCTCAACTTTTCTTTTTCCAATCACCTCTCTTTATGATTCATTCATTATTCTTCATACTTTGTCCTTTCTTTACTTGCATATTCTTTCTCACTGCTGCTGGCATGTCATCTTCTTAGTCCAAGTCCACCCAGGCTGGTGTTCAACATAATGATGTTCATGCTGGGAGTTGTTGTTCCTCTTTGTCTTACTTTTCCTGTGAGAGATAGACTTGTATAGCAGCTTGTATTTCAGGTTACATCTTTGCTTTCTTGCAGGGGTAGGGCTTAACCTCCCAATCCAGTCGTTGCAATGGCCTGATCTGTAAGTAAACGTAGAGGAATCTGGTTGTGCATAAAAACAGCTCTTGAAACCCTTGTGTCTCCTGTGGGTAAAGTCACTTTTATCGAACTGCCAGTGGTGACTGAGTACACTGTTGCCGACACAGGAGTTGCACACCCTCATATTCTATCATCTTGTGTGTCGTATAGTGACTTTATCATAGTAAGTTCTGATGGACTCAGTCTTTTCCTGTTTCAAATCTGGGGCTGTTGGTGCCCTGAGTGTCTGTGCATGAGCATGGCGGTTCATGTGATGAAATCCAGTTTCCACAATTTGGGCAATGTTCATATCCTTCTGAAACGCAAAACTGACATACCAGACACAATCTTTCTGGAAAATATGTCAGTTTATTCTGTACATTATGCACCTGGGCATGAAAAGCTGTAGAGGCTGTGTCTTGATCCCTTGCTTCTCCTCTCCGCCTGATTTGCACCCTTTCGTCTATAGTTCCTGATTGTGGACTATTGTTTACTGGACTCATAGCTTGATTCCAGGTGTCCACCACTCGTTTAAACATGAGGGGAGCTTTAGGTGCCCAGTTTCTTTGGTTTGATCTTGTTGGGGTTTCTTGTGATAAAGTATCAGGACACTGGGGCATACTCTGTACACATAGCTCAGGTAAATCATTCGGGTTTTCAACCACAGATCCTTCCAAGATAGGGCTGATTATTCGCCACTCTTTTCCTGGATCATCTCTTTTCAATTTCACTGTTAGTGAGCTTGCAGATGATTCAATTCTGTTCATACTAGGGGTACCTGGGTGTGCATGCATGTCTGGGTATAGGGGTGGGGTATAGTGTGGAGGTGCTGTTGCTGGACTAGGTCTCAGTGGTCATTAATTCACTTGGTACCTCTTGCTGCTTTGAAATTGTTCGGCTTGCTCCCGAGTCTATAATGCATTGATATTGGTGACCTGTTGGCAGTACAAGGGTCACTTGATCATTTTCTTGTTCAGATGGTGTTTTGGCAGGGAGGTACCTCGGGAAGCCACTTCTTCATGCTTTAGGTTTTTCTTGCTGGTTTTCACACCATTCCTTGTATTTTCTGCATTTCTTCTTGAAATGTCCTTCTTGCTTGCAGAAATAACACTTTCTGTCATCTTGCTTGGTTCCTTCTTTTGAGTTCCTTCCTGTGGCCCCTTGCGTTGGGCTTCTGATTTTCCACTTGCTTTGTTCCTGGACAACGTGAACTGTTACCTTCGGTATGGCATTATTTTCTTTGGCTTTTCTTATTTTTTTCATTTTCTCTTTCTTGTGCTACAGTGATCCAGATGGATACTTGATCTCTACAATTATGCTTAATTATCCAACTCTTGTTACAGGAGGCAAATTTTTCCCATTTCTCTAAGTCTAGTGTCCCTTCTGACGGAAAACCTGCTCTTTTGAAAATTTTACTTATTCCTTTCAGAGCTTTCCTCCCTTCCCTGTTACTAACAATATCCACGGGTTTGTCGGGCCCTGACATCTTTACAGACCGCGCTCTCATGCCTGGGTGAACGTGCGCGGAACCCCTCCTGATGTGGTATTTTAGTAACTCCTTATGAGGGACTTAAAATCTCCTTGTGAGACGCTGACTCTGAAGAATTTCTTCTATCCTTGTACCTAAAGAGCTCCTTAAATCCGTCTGTGGACAAAGGACTGGGGTTGTAGTGTTGCCCCTTCCTCCCTGTATTGGTGGAAAATCTATTAGTACTGCTCCCCAAGTGAGACCTGCATAATAGATTATTTCTTCTGGATCACTGAGATGCGTCCCTAATATTATTGTTAAGTTACTCCAAGGGTCTATCCCCCTGCCTATATAGACTGCTGCTTGTACCAGTACCCCTGTTGTTCCTTGTGTTCTTGGTAAACTCCCCACTATTCTTGGAATATGTTCACCTTGTGTCTCTTTCAGACAGTAGCTGTTCTTTATTACTGACCCTATCCTACCCCTTTAATTGTCTTGCATAGGGACATACAATATATATAGTACAATGTGTGCAGGAGAATCTAGTTACTGACACTGGTTTCATTATTCAGCAGACACCCCGACTCCCCCCCACCTTTTCAAAAGCATATTGACAGAGTACATACAACAGTGCAAGGATCCAAAAACAAGGATGACAGTAATTGCTATATCTGTTATCTGTGTGCACGGCACAGCTGTTTGAGGCTGCACGGGCAAATGGGTCTTAGACCTGGGATTATGTGGTTCCTAGGCCAATAGGTTATGATGTTAGACCAATCATTCTCAATGTAATGTTCCAACAATTCCCTTTTTTAAAATGACAACCTATTGTACAATAAAATTCATCATCATTTTCCACATAACCAAATGAGACTTCAGTGCTTGTAATTGCCGCCAATCTCGGTGTAACAGACCCTTTGTATTTTCTTAACACAACAACACAGGTACAAGATTTGCATACACCTCTTTGGTTATTTCTCAATTCAAACTGTTTATCAGCATTAGAATACACCTTGGCCATACGCCACCTTTTAAAAATGTAACATTTTTCTGGATATTTGATTAATTCCCCCTGTACACTTGTGACAAATTAGCTGAAGATATTTACCCACAATTCAACAATATAACATAAATGTATGGTACCTTAAAAAATTTCTTCTGACTGACACTGGGCTCTTTAAGATATTCTCTGATCTTCCCGACTGGACTTCCCCAGATGTCAAGAAACGCTGATTCAAATGAGCAGGTAGAAATCTACACATTTCTCACTTACCGGTTTTTTTTTTATCAGCGGTTCCTGAAAGATCAGAGGATTTGTTGCCAGTGGAGGAGATGCTGGAATATCCCGGACGATGCTCCCAAAATGTTAGGGTATGTTAACCTGTTCAGGTCTGGTCTAGAAACTCTCTGCAGTCATCAGTCAGAATTCTGTTCAACCGGTTGGAGGTCAGTAAATGAAAAAAGGACACAAGATCATGTGTAACCTTAATCAAATCATAAATGACCTGCTAGGGGCCGTCATAGGTTTATTATTTATAGCTTAAACAAAATCACGCTTGCCAATACATTTTAGCCAATCAGAATACACCATGTATGTCTTGAAATACATCGATTGTCATACAATGTTCCAAGTGGCAACTAGAACAGCCTTGAAAATGGTTATTGTTTCGTTTATCAGTCTTTCGGATATAAACTCAAAAGATTTCTTTCAACATTCTTCTCAATTAGCCTTGGATATATCTGGTGTTGCTTTGTCCGCCTTGGATACATTTAATGTTGCATTGTCCTTGTACAAGTCATGCTTTAAAACAAGATATTCAGCAAATATATAATATTCTGACTAGCTCTGCAATATTTTTAAGGACACATGAACCCATTTTGTGATTAACAGTAAATATCTTAATAAATGCGAAAAAGCGTGAATCAATATTTTTGCTATACTGCGGAAGCTCCTACACCATCAGGAGTGAAAGGCTGCATTCTCTAACATTATTTAAATAACCCATCATGCAGTTGAATTCTAATCAGACAAGTAAAGTAGATGCTTCTTTGGGTCTAATTTATATGATTACTCAGAGTAGAGAATGGGTTCATGTCTGTTGTGTATGTTTCAGGTGAGGTTTACAGAGGACGTTCATACCTGATCATCCTCAGCTTACGGCATCTCTGTTAGAGAATACATGCATTAGACTTGGCTCATTTGTAATAGGCCTCTTTGCATCCTTGTACCTTCTGTGCAGATGTTTGCACCATGTACCTTCTGTGCAGATGTTTGCACCCATGTTACTTCTGTGCAGATGTTTGCACCCATGTACCTTCTGTGCAGATGTTTGCACCCATGTACCTTCTGTGCAGATGTTTGCACCCATGTACCTTCTTTGCAGATGTTTGCACCCGTGTACCTTCTGTGCAGATGTTTGCACCCGTGTACCTTCTGTGCAGATGTTTGCACCCGTGTACCTTCTGTGCAGATGTTTGCACCCGTGTACCTTCTGTGCAGATGTTTGCACCCATGTACCTTCTGTGCAGATGTTTGCACCCATGTACCTTCTTTGCAGATGTTTGCACCATGTACCTTCTGTGCAGATGTTTGCACCCATGTAACTTCTGTGCAGATGTTTGCACCCATGTACCTTCTGTGCAGATGTTTGCACCCATGTACCTTCTTTGCAGATGTTTGCACCCGTGTACCTTCTGTGCAGATGTTTGCACGCGTGTACCTTCTGTGCAGATGTTTGCACCCGTGTACCTTCTGTGCAGATGTTTGCCCCCATGTACCTTTTCTGCAGTTATTTGCACCCATGTACCTTCTTTGCAGATGTTTGCACCCGTGTACCTTCTATGCAGTTGTTTGCACCCGTGTACCTTCTGTGCAGATGTTTGCACCCATGTACCTTTCTATGCAGTTGTTTACACCCGTATACGTTTCACTATGTCTGAAATGTAGGTAGTTGTTAGCTCATAGGGCACCATTTAACAACAATTCTTATTACCACAGCATGTTTTGTTTAGTATCACTGTGATAGTTCTGAATAAGTTACCAGTATTTAATACAATTTAACTGTCTGATGAGGTCTTGCATTGTCTCCCTCCTCTGCTGAGCAGCTGACTAATACGCATTTGCAACGTCCATCTGCACATGCAGATTGCGATTCAACCCAATGGGGATTCCAGAATACTGCTAGATCACTATTGCCTGCAATGGCGAATGTATCGTCGACTCCTGCCTACGGATTATTTCCTCCCACTCCTACCTCCAAGATTTTTCACGTGCTGCACCACTTCTCTGGAATTCCCTACCTCTCCCCCTCAGACTCTCCACCTCTCTACAAAACTTCAAACGGGCTCTCAAGACCCACTTCTTCACCAAACCCAGCCAAATCTCATCCTAAACCTCTGTTCCACGCTCTCTATGTACCCCATCTGCCTCACCCCTGTCTGTCTACCCTCCCTTTTAGAATGTAAGCTCTCACGAGCAGGGCTCTCTTCCCTCATGTGCTTATCCTTTTCTTACTTTAATAATATTCAACTGCACCAAATCCAGCAGTCCTCTGTCACCTGATACTTATTCCAGTGTCATCTGCTGATGTAGCTATGTTTATTTACCCTGTACTTGTCCTATATTGTCAACTGTAAGTTGCTGTTTTCCTGCTTGATTATTTGTTTATGTACTCTGTAATTGGGCGCTGCGGAACCCTTGTGGCGTCATATAAATAAAGGATAATAATAATGTATCGATTATGGTGGTCATTCCGAGTTGTTCGCTCACTAGCAGTTTTTAGCAGTCATGCAAACGCTATGCCGCCGCCCACTGGGAGTGTATTTTAGCTTAGCAGAAGAGCGAACGAAAGGATCGCAGAGCGGCTACAAAGTTTTTCTTGTGCAGTTTTAGAGTAGCTCAAAACCTACTCAGCGCTTGCGATCACCAGACTGTTCAGTTCCTGTTTTGACGTCACAAACACGCCCTGCGTTCGCCCAGCCACGCCTGCGTTTTTCCTGGCACGCCTGCGTTGTTTCGAGCACTACCTGAAAACGGTCAGTTGACACCCAGAAATACCCACTTCATGTCAATCACACTGCGGCAACCAGTGCGACTGAAAAGCTTTGCTGGACCCTGTATGAAACTACATGTTCGTTGTAATAGTATGACACGCGTGCGCATTGCGCCGCATGCGCAGAAGTGCCATTTTTTTGCCTCAACGCTGCACAGCGTACGAATGCAGCTAGCGATCAACTCAGAATGACCCCCTATGCCTTGTATACAGGGGCATATCTAGAGAGGAGGAGACCCATGTGCAGGCTTCATCTGGACCCCCTCCTCTCTAACCAGCACGTCCCAGAGCCTAGAGTACATGCGCAGATCTCCGGAAAAATGGAGCTGTGGACATTTTTCCAGTGATTTTCCTACTGCGCATGTGCGAAATACCGGGAAAATTATGCTGCCAGTGATTTCTGCAGAGCTGCTGCTGTAGGACTCCAGAGGGTAAGACAAAAAAGTGCCTTACATTTTAGGCTATAAGACTAATTTGTTTTTCACATCTCTAGACAAACAGAATGTTACTTAGAGGTCTTCCCTGTCCAGTTATATGGTGGGAGACTATGCAGGAAATACAGACTCATCTGTAACAAAACCTTCTAAAATCATTGCGCCCTAAACCCTTGTTTTGTGGTTATTATTAAAGCAGCAACATTTCAACTTCCGCAATAACCCAAGTTATTGTCAAGTCTACCCAGGTAACGGCTTAGTGTAAATGACGCTACCCAGGTTATCCAACCCGGGTTATGCTTAAAAGGTCTGTGAATTTTTCATTATTTTTAATAAACATTTAAATGCCAGCGTTAATATATACTGCGGACGCAAGGCGCATCTTATTACCATATACGATAAAAGTGCGCTGAACGTCGCAGCACTATTTCCCTTTAGAGAAAACAAGCAGTCGCACACATTGTATTACTGAGGTCCAACGCTCATATATATATATATATATATATATATATATATATTTGATATTAAAAGTTATGCATACAAAATAACATATATAAATATGGTTACAGAGTTACAGTTACAAAAGGAGCAGTTGCAGTTACATAAGAATCAGTTACAGCCAATATACATACGCAAGTTTTCCAGGCAGCCAGTCATCAGGAAGGAGACTTCTGAGAAGTGTGTGTGTGTGTGTGAGTGTATATGTGTGTGAGAGTGAATGAGAATGTATATGAGCTGCCTGATTCTGTGTCCCTCTTTTTATACAGTAAAATAATGGGTGTATACAACAGTGGGTTTCATCTTCCATTGGTCCAGAGGCCAGACCTCTCAAGAACTCTACGGCTCATAGGTCAGTGTGAGGGCTTTTGTCCTATGTTGCAGGCACATGTGGTTGCCCTCAGGGCCATGCTGTGAAGCCAGTTCCAACTGACCAGTATCCACACATGCTCTGCACATTATTCCATACATATCTTATCTTATATTACTCATATATTGCAGTCTCAGTGTGTAATGGTTTATTCGTAATGACCAGATTACTGATGGTAAAACACTGATTAATATGAGACTAAACATGATATGATTAACTTGTTCTGTATGAATGCCAAATTGATTTCTCACAAATATTTAAAATGCCCGCTCTAATATATATTGTAAGTGCCTGCACCTCTTACTACCATATACGATAAAAGTGCACTGTACATCGCAAAACACTGTATCCCATAAGAGAAAACAATACACCCACACATTATCTGAGTTCCAAAGCTCATTGATGTATATATTTGTTGTTAAAAGGGTATGGATTCAATATATATTACAAAGTACAGTATACCTATAGTTACAACTCATACAGTAAGCAGTTAATACATAGTTACATACAATTACATGCCAGCGATACAATACCATTATCCTTAAGTTATATAAATTTGTCCCTCCATATGGCTCTCTCTCTCTCTGTAAAATCATGCAAGACCTCCATCGTCTGGGACCGATCAGCAAGTACCTCTGACCTCCTGTGTGGTCAGCTTATGTCTCATCTAGTTTCTGGGGGAGGGGCCTCATGATGAGTCACCAATTCCTTTGTATGTGCTGAACATGCTCAGCACTTGGGGACATCCAAAGGGGCTGGCCTGAGTTTCCTGTTTGGAATTTCTATTGTTCAAATATATGTGATTTTAGCTTTTATACATTCAATCATAATTATCCGCTGCAATGTCCTACAACTTAATAACAAGTATCAAATTAATCTACACATTAAGATGGTTGTTTTAATAGTAAACATGACCGGTGTATCTGGTTTCGTTCAAATAATACACATTCATGACATTAATTCATTAGGTAATTTTAAATCATCATGATGTCTGGCGCTTGATATTATTATAATTATGTACTGCATGAAATAAGTGTAGAATCCATCTCTGTGGCATGTCCGTGTAAATGCGTGTGTTACCATATATGGCTGTGCTCGCTGCGCGTATTTGCAAGTATAGCGACTTAAATGTGTGTAGTTTGTATGTTCTCTTTATGTAATATTTTTGACTTTGACAGTCCACCCTTTTGGCAGCAAACAATAACTGCCATCAATTATTAACATAAGAAAAAATATTTCATACCATAATCGGTGACCTAGACACAAGTATGTATGCATTTCGCAAATCAGACGCTTGACTATATTTGGGGAAGACAGGGAGGAGGACGAGACATCCTCTATATGCACTCGGCGGTCACGGGACCACTGGTTGGGTGTGGGACAACATTCAACCTATAGAGTACGCTGGGACAGTGCTTTGGCCTATAATGTCTGATTTGCGACGAACATTTCACACATACATGTACCTACGTCTTTGTACACTGATGTTTGGATTCGATTGAGGTTCTGCTGGGTAGGTGAAGAAGACACAAACAAATCGTGACGGTGACATATAAAATTTTCATTATCTATATATTCCTATCATTTTCTGAACATTGTTTCCATTTCTGGAACGTATGCTAGGTCTGTTTAATCATTGCACAAGGGTTATAAGTAGTGTCCTTCCTAAATAACATAAACCTTCGGAGTTCGGGGAGAGCCACTCATAAACCTTTCTTCCACATATGTTAGTGAGCTCTTTATCTGCAGTGTGTGAATAGCCATTGCCTGACTGTTCCTGATTACCTCTGAACTCCATAACTACTAGCCCTTTGATTTTTCTCTACTGTAACAAACTGATCGGCTAATCCTGGGATCCTATAAGGAAATCACTCCTTCCTACAGAACCAGTTCCAGTCCACACTCGACTCCTCATAAAAAAAACCTCGCAAAAATAGAATATCCTGAAAGAAAATGTTTGTCAGCGGGAAAGGGAGAAAAGAGAAATAGAACAAAACAACTCTTGTTCATAACAAATCAATTACAATGACTGGTCTTTCTGCAGTCCTTTAGTACGCTCAGGTAGTGTCCAACAGTGCCGCCTCTCAGTCTTCACGGAACAGAGTCTCTGGTGATACTTTTGCGATCTCTTTGCCTTGCTCTTCGAAAACATAGTTCACTTTGAACACACAGTTCACTTTTCTCTCCACCTTGCTCTTTGAACACACAGTTCACTTGGAACACACAGTTCACTTCAAACACACAAACTCGATGAATGTGAGCAATAAACTACTTTGTCACGAGTTCTCTCCAGGTCAGCGACCTTCTTGCAGTGGGACGAGTGGACCCAAGTCTCTCTTTCAGCGACCTTTAGTGCTGTCATCAAATCTTGGTATGGTCCTTCCCACCTGTCTATTAGGCAACCTGAGCGTAAGAACAATCACACAGTCTCTTGGTTCATAATCAAGACAGTTAGCATTTGGCATACCAGCAATCAACAGTTTCAAGTTCTTTGTCAAGTTCTCAAATGCTGGCTCATCTCAATAAGTTACTGTACTGTCACCTCATTGGTATATTTCTGATCATTGTGCGGGTCAATCATGACATGAGGTTGTCTTTCAAAAACAACCCACAAAGACACAAATACCAAAACAAAAACAAATTTCGAAGAGGGTGATTCGTCGAGTGAAGATCTGGGAGTGGTTCCGAAGCTACATAATACTAGTGGCAGTATCTATGATCACAATAGTACAATTTCAAGCTTTGCTAAACCTTTAGGGGTACCATTATCTACACACAAATTTCTGCACAATTTTTCTTTGCGGTAAACACAGCAGCATCCGTGGCGGCAGGAAATGCCTCTACCCAGTTTGAGAAAACATCAGTGCACACCAATATATAACAATAATTCCTAAAGGGTGTTAACTGTACGAAGTCGATTTGTATTTCCTGAAAAGATCCGTCTGCAGGAAGGATATGGGATGGCTCTGTTGGTATTGCTTTACCAATATTCTTCCTCAAGCAAGTAAGACAGGTCAGTGCTCTCTTACCTGCATGAGAATAGAATCCTGGCGCACACCAGTAGACTCTCATCAGCCTGCACCTACCTTCTTTGCCTAGATGAGTCAGACCGTGTGCCACCTCAGCTAGACTGGGGGCTACTGGCTTACCGTGTCCACCTGCCCACAGTCGTGAGGACTCCTGGCCATACCCCTTTGTCCTCCAGACTGCCTCTTCCTGCAGGGAACACAAATGTTTGTATCTTAATTTAACTATCGTGTGTTTGCAATGTAGAGTACCATGAGCATAACTCAAAAAGAAAAAAAAGAAAAAAGAAACATCTCTAGAGGAGAGAAGGAAGAAGAAAATGAAAAAGAAAATGTCAGGTTTGCCATTCACCAACCTACATATCAGTGTCTATACAAAATTTCCCTTCACCAGTATTCCCATTCTCCACCCTTTGGGCATGACAAGGCACACTGCAGTAATACTGGTGTCATCGTGCTGTTGAGATATACTGGGTTTGGGCAGAACTCTGAAGGACCTAGGCATGTGGAGTTTGAACTGTACTTGGGTCCATGTATTGTACCACCCTGTGTGAACGCAAAAGATGAAGAGGAAACTGTAGAGAAACAGAATAGAGGTTGGTGACAGATGAGTTTTGTAGAGGTGAAGAAGATTTTATAAAAATTTGACAACTGGATTGGGCACTACGGGGAAGTGATTCTCTACTTGGTCTACTCCCCTTAAAAAAAAACATTTCTGTGTGTCTTATCTCAACTGGGACTATCCCAGCCATCAATCCAGTGTCCTGTCCATCCTAAGTTCATAAGGAACCCGGTATCTGTGAGATAATTTCCTCTACCTGTGATGGACATGCATCTAGAACAGTGAAATGTAATATTAGTAAGTTGCATTTATTTTGTTCTTCCCATTAGCCAAATCTGTTTTCTATATGGCTTATGATTCTTTACTATATGTCCCTTGGTCCCGTCTATGTGTTTAATAATGTGGCTTGTGTTTTCGGTCTAGGGGATCTATATTGACTATGTGTCCTACTACTACAATCTCTGGCAAAATGCCCTTCCTTCCTACAAGTGTAACATATTATTGACCATTTGGGATCTGGGGTTTGGACTGATGGGTCTTTCCTGTATGTGCCAGTATACTTACCGTCCTCAACCTCTCCACCTGTTGTTCTCTGCGCCTAACACTATTCTTGTGATGTTTAATAGCACACTATCTAAAATTAGCTACTGTGACCTTTCCAATTCATGCGAATTATTCATTCAATCCTTCTCATCCCGTATTAAGGGTCTGTACATGGTCCATCAAACATTTCCGAGCTCATCTTTACTAGGGGCATTACTAGGAACAAATACTTCTTATATGGTAACTGAAAGAAATACACTGGGGTTACCTTGTCTCTGTCCGCTTTCCTGCTGGCAAATACTAATGTGCAGACAGGTTTTTTCTCCATTTCTGACGTTACTTTCTTGATTTTTTTGTTTCATTTTTTTTTTATTTTACTATATATGTACACGAATGATACCATACTTACCTGTTCCACTGGTCTCAGCCACTTCCCCCACAGGCTACTGCTCTTCTTTTACTGGTTGGATACTCCTCTGGGTACATGAGAAATGGCTGAAAACAATCAGGTCACCTTCTTCTCCTAAATAAAACTTCAACATTCATTAGTACATATATAGGTTACAGTCATATTTTTCATATTTTTATTATTTTCTATAGTTTGTATGCTGGCCGTAACTGCTTCCACATCTACATAAGGCGGTGTACTTGCATTCTCTCTTTTTTTTTCTACTTATTTATTGTTGCTACAAGTTCAAACAGTTCTTATATTTTCATTCTTGTCTTATATGACTTTGGTTAAACATACCACCTGCAATACCTTAGGATCAAGCTCGCCAACCCCTCTTGCTGTCACAGGTTTAAACAATTTGTATGTCTGACCCTTTGTTTCTTGGATTTAATCAAACATATCCTTAACCTTAAGTTCTGTAATACCTCTGGTTCAAAGCTGCCCACTCTAGGGAATGGTACCCTATCATTGTTAGTCATACATACCCACTCATTGCATAAAACTTCTGTGTGTGAACCATATTTTTCACACATGATAAACCTTGCTGAGCCTTTTGGCCACAATTCTGCCTGAACCCTGTCTAAACGTCTCTTACTTGAGCAACTGGCTCCCATATTTGTGGGTCTCTTCTAATATCTTTAAAAAAATTCCCACAAACACCAAAATACTCAATATAAGTAGACGGTGGAAGTATACCTGAGCGCCTTCCACTCACTCTCGCCCACGCTGGCCAGTACAACCCAGTACATCCGCTACTGTTGGTAGCGGATCGCAATGTACCCAACTTAGGGCTCCTATCAGACCTTACACCGTAATTTCTTTCGGTGGAAGTTCTGTTTGGAATATTTTCCTGAGAGAGGCAGTGAAAATTTCCTTTTAAGTATGTTTCAACTGGAATTGTTTGTAGGGTGAAAAACAGAGAAATTAGATAACTATCTTTCACGCTTTCCAGTGAAGCCCACCAGGGAGATTTCCCGAAGTTATCAAAGAAAAACCCCTTTGTCTATACAATCACGTCTGCGTATGCTCTTCCACAGCGCATATGACACAATAATATCACGTTGCGCTGTGCAGAACAAACGGATATTTGATGCAATAGCACAGCCTATAGATACTAGTTATCTATATGCCCTACAATTGCTGTAGATCACCTAGCTTAGACCACTTCAGACCACTAAGAGTTGTATGGGATACCACTCAGTCCACTAAGACCACCTAGTTAATAACGCAGGGTTGCGAACCCTACGCCACCGGGCCTCTACTAACCCAGTGTGTCCACCTAGACCACCTAGCTTAGACCACCTAGACCACTTCAGTTCTTGGGCTCAGTATCCACTCACTCCTGCATTCGCTCACTCAGATACACTTTATTTTTCTGTACAGAAAATTTAAATTCATTCAGATAGGCAGCTTTACCCCAGAGGCAATACAGTTTTTTTAAACTAAATTTAGAGTAACCTGCTTTTGAAATCTGATAGTTATGTGCTATTGTATTAAATGTCTACTATCCCACCTTTGAACTAAACGACACTATTGTATAATTTGTACTCAGCGCCCGCATTCTTACGCACTTTGCGCAAACACGCGACCGTGCGTGTCCCTTACTTTGTCCGAGACACGTGTACAAAACCCTGCGTCCGCAATAAATCACACAGCTCTATAAATGTGAGCAATGCTAACTATTGCCCACTAGACACAACTTGTTCTGTATAAACTTTTATGCAGAACTGCGTTTGTGTCTTTACGCTTACTTCCTTAAAATACTGTTATTTCAAATTTACCTGTATAGCAACAAATGTATCCTATTTCACACAGATCTATAATGACTCTAGCAATAATCAATAATTTAAATGATATGATTCAGGTTGGATAGCCATCTTGCAGAACATACACTGATATAAATATACACATAATTATAATTATATATATGTACCATTCACTGGTCTCCTGAGACTCATTTACCCATTCAGTGCTTCTAATTTGCATATCAACAAAGGTTCATATGCCTGTTCAAGAGGGTAGTGGGACAGGTTAATTTGCATTTCAATGGCTATCCTAAACTAGCAAGCAGAGTTAACTGAATCCTAGAGGTAAAAGAAAAAAAAACACCTTGTTTATATCTGTGTGTAACTCTTACACTAAGTATTCATCTCACTATTAACTTTCACTAGGCCCAGCTGAAACTATTTGTAATTGACTATTGCATGGGTTAAATAAATGCATTGGTAACTCATAAATGGTGATTGATGTGACCGAGGAGAGCTGATTATTCTGGGCAGTGAAAATCAGCCATTTAGAAAAATGACCTTCCCAAAATGGCCGCTGCTCCTCCCCCTTCCACATCCATGAGGGTTACACAAAATGGTGGACAGCCATGTGGTTAGTCCAAAATGGAGGACAGACCATGCGGCTTCCTTTGTCATAAAGAAATCACACATCATACAAGCACCTGAAGTTATTTTAGGCCTGAGTTAAAAATAAAAACTATATCAAAGCTATGCAGCAACTTTTAAATATACTTTTAAACCTACTTAAACAGATAATCAATCCAATCTGAATCAAACACAATATGACTTATTTGAACCTTGTTTTGCAACAATAAAAATACATTTTAGCATCTTAAATATTAAGAGAAACGCATTGTCCCTTGAATTTCATATTATTGGCTTACTGATACCACACCAATACACGTGGATGTTATTTTCATCAGCTTCTCAATGCGTCCATTGGAGCCGGTCAATTACAGCCGCGTTTATAATGTACAGTGCATCATTAAGACCCTGATATCCCGTAAGAGCCCTCATCTATGAATGCCAAATTGATTTCTCACAAATATTTAAAATGCCCGCTCTAATATATATTGTAAATGCCTGCACCTCTTACTACCATATACGATAAAAGTGCGCTGTACATCGCAAAACACTGTATCCCATAAGAGAAAACAATACACCCACACATTATCTGAGTTCCAAAGCTCATTGATGTATATATTTGTTGTTAAAAGGGTATGAATTCAATATATATTACAAAGTACAGTATACCTATAGTTACAACTCATACAGTAAGCAGTTAATACATAGTTACATACAATTACATGCCAGCGATACAATACCATTATCCTTAAGTTATATAAATTTGTCCCTCCATATGGCTCTCTCTCCCTCTCTCTGTGAAATCATGCAAGACCTCCATCGTCTGGGACCGATCAGCAAGTACCTCTGACCTCCTGTGTGGTCAGCTTATGTCTCATCTAGTTTCTGAGGGAGGGGCCTCATGATGAGTTACCAATTCCTTTGTATGTGCTGAACATACTCAGCACTTGAGGACGTCAAAGGGGCTGGCCTGAGTTTCCTGTTTTGAATTTCTATTGTTCAAATATATGTGATTTTAGCTTTTATACATTCAATCATAATTATCCGCTGCAATGTCCTACAACTTAATAACAAGTATCAAATTAATCTACACATTAAGCTGGTTGTTTTAATAGTAAACATGACCGGTGTATCTGGTTTCGTTCAAATAATACACATTCATGACATTAATTCATTAGGTAATTTTAAATCATCATGATGTCTGGTGCTTGATATTATTATAATTATGTACTGTATGAAATAAGTGTTGAATCCATCTCTGTGGCATGTCCGTGTAAATGCGTGTGTTACCATATATGGCTGTGCTCGCTACGCGTATTTGCAAGTATTGCGACTTAAATGTTTGTAGTTTGTATGTTCTCTTTATGTAATATTTTGGACTTTGACATTCTGTCCCAGTAATATATACATATATATATATATATATATATATATATATCTCTGATGTTACACACTATTATACAAATAGAATTATAATACAAGTCTTGGTGCTAAACATGTTTTGTCTGTGTTGTGTGAATATGTGTTAAATATATCTTTATGGCTTCTCTGTACAAATGCGTATGCTACCGTATATCGCTTCGTCTATGCGCACGCACGCCGGTAACGCACACGAACAGAGGCCACTCTGTTTGGAGTTTACATGTAGTGTGTATGTAATATTTTTTACTTCGACAGGTCGGACCGGGGTTTTTGGTGGAAAAGGAGTATAAGTTAGTAGCATTTTATGTTTGCTAATACCAAAGCGCAATCCTCGCAGATGTTAATTAATGTTGAGCATACACTGCCAGATAAAGGGGGTGATTCAGAGGTGGTCGCAGTATGCTAATGCCGTGGCCAATGGGTGTCCTATTGAGATGGCCACTGGCCATGGCGCTAATCCGCTGATGCATACAAAGATGCACTATTGTCAGACCACTGCCGGTGTCAGCGGAATTGCGTCTTTAGACAAAGTAGCTGACACAGACACACCCTTCACTCCTCTAGTCACCACCCACAAACGTCCTTCAATATTGCATGGGTCTCAGACGCATGCACAAAGAAAAACCATCATTTCTATGCGGCTGCTGAATCACCCCCAAAATGTCTGTCAGACCGACATTTTATCTGACAAGCTAAAACAATCAGATATTGTAGCCTAAAGGGCCCCATACACTTATGCGACCACATGTCGCAGGCGATCACCCCGGCAGCCTCCCGGAGGGACAGGATTGCCCAAGATACATCGTATGCTGTCTTTTTGCATACGATGTATCTTGGGCGATCCCAGCCATGCCCCCAGGTCAGACCTGATTGAATGTGCAGCACATTCAATCTGGAGGATCCGATCCAATGCTCTAGGGAACGCGCATCGGATCGGAAACTCCTCAAAAAATACCCGATTTCATCAGATATATCGGGCCGACTGCCCGAAATCGGATGAAATCGGGCATTATCGCTCTAGTGTATGGGACCCTATACACTGTAAGCAGAGCAGATTAAAGGAGGGGCGATCGTGCTGGGGTCCCCACACATTAGGGACCCCCACACACTATACCCTAAATCAGAGGCTGGCAGCGCTATTAAAATTGTAGCACAGCATTTAGCTGTGCCATCATTCTCCCCCCTATTTGGCAATGGGCAGCAGTTTGGAAGGAGGATGGCATACAGCTGTTGCCCAGCAATGGCCCAACGGTGCATTCTGAGATGCCACAGAGTACCCATGCTGCAACCTCTTCCCCCGGGGAGCACTCTCTACCCCGGGGCAGTGTATATGTATATTATATTGTAATTGATAGGGGCCCCCACAAGTTTGTTGCCTAAATAATTATCAAATCTTTCGGACATGCCGGACAATTTCAGAATGTCTAACAAAGTGATAATTAGTGGTCGGTCGCAGCTATACACTGTACAGTTATGTGGCGGATCGGGCTGATAATTGTATATTGCATGCCCAGCATTACTATTATTTTTATGTACGGTTTACAGTGTTACACAACCTTTTGAGGTAGTCTCCTAATAAAGTTACAACCTAAGAGATATAAAAAGCAATTGCCACCAAGACAAACATGATGTAATTTCTACTAATCGTTTAGTGATTTAATAGTGTTGGAAATATTTGTTTATGTTTTGTTGTTCTTTTACAAATATCCTTTTATTACAGCTATGGTGACCAATACGAAAGATAAAAATCATAAAAATGAAGCATAGAAACATAAATATTTAAAGATTGTAAAATATAGCAGAAATAAAGTAAAATAGTAGTGCAATAATAAATAACCCAAAACTAGATTTAAATGAGCACATCCTGTATGGGAGGAACTTCATGTAGATTTTGAGGCCTGGGGGTATATATACGAAAGATCGATTTTTATCATTTTCAAACCAATGAATTTACATCTACTAACATAAAAAAATCTATATATAAAAAAATCATGTTAGTAAAAATGTGTGTTCCAGCTCCTGAAACCCAGCATCGATTGAGAGCGATTTTCATCTATTTGAAATTCGTAAAAAAAACACACAATTAAAATCGACCTTTAATGAATAGCCCCCCTATTCTTACTGTCAGCATTTATTAATGTTCAATTTCAGAACTGGAAATGATGTTCTAAAACTATTGCCATATAAGATTAGAAGAGTTCCTCTATACAGTATATGTACTTTGAATGAAGTTGTATTATTCCAAATCCTCTTTAATACTTGTGTATTACATACTATAACATAGTATTTTTGTTGTTGTTTTTGCAGGTACAAAAGTTTGGTCACTGGAAAGAGAGCAAGAACAATTATCGCAGTCTTCTGGATTCTATCCTTTGGTATTGGATTGACCCCGCTGATGGGCTGGAATTGCTTTGATAGAGACTGTGGTACAAATGACAGCATATCCAGCCAGAACCGTACCGTTTCATGTTTGTTTGAAAAAGTGGTCACAATGACATATATGGTGTACTTCAATTTTTTCGGCTGTGTTCTGCTTCCACTGTTAATCATGCTGGGGATATACATCAAGATATTTATGGTTGCCCGCAAGCAGCTCAGACAGATTGAACTAAAGTGTGTAGGTGCAGACAACTCAATGACCACTCTCCAGAAAGAAGTGAACGCGGCCAAGTCCTTGGCCATCATTGTGGGTCTCTTTGCTTTTTGCTGGTTGCCCATCCACATTCTGAACTGCATCACGCTCTTTGACCCAGAGTTTCACAAGAAAAAGCCAGAGTGGGTTATGTATATGGCCATCATCTTGTCTCACGCCAACTCTGTAGTAAACCCGATCATATATGCTTACAAAATAAGGGACTTTCGCTACACCTTCCATAAGATCATTTCAAAGTACCTTGTCTGCAAAAAGGACAACTTTTCCAAGTGTCCCAACGGCAGCATTGGGCATAGTAGACACTTGCAGATAAGCAGTGTAAGTGCCGGGAATGCCATCATGTGACCCCCCTACTCATGCTTCCTGCATCCTACATGGAGAGACCACCGCGCGTGTAGTTGGGTTCCATGTACTTATACTGTAAATTTGTTGCTTGGACCATTGAGGATGTCATGATTGACCACTTTGCTGCTGCACTTTGTTGATTTGAAACGTTGACCATTAGTTTTTACTATAAGGTATTACTGACATTTCTTGCAAACCCTTCTGCACTGTCAAAGGTTTTACTACTAGTTTTAACACAGGCTTGTGATATGTGTTCAGTGAATGTTATTTATTATGGAATATTTCATTATGAAAAGGATAAATTAGTTAGAGGGCTGTGCACACAATCCTTGAAACGGATATTTTTATTTACTTAGAATAGGCAAATAAAGCCATTTTAACAGTAACAGTGGAAGTAATGGCAACTGTTTAGGTATGTAAGTTTGCTTATTAGGCATACATCATATATAAACAACATGTCATACACATACATACATACATACATACAGTATATATATATATATATATATATAGATATATATAGATATAGATATATATATAGATAGATATGTATACATTTTTTATTTTTTTATTTTTATTCAGATGTTTGTTTCCTGTGAAATCATGCATACAGCCAGTATTTCTCAGACTCGGCCCCTAAGGACCCCTGCCGGCTCTCCCAGCTGGTGCACAGGTGCATTGATTACGCTTTCACATTTTACAAAGGCTACAGATGACCTAGAAAACATGGACTGTGAGGTGCCCTTAGGAGAGTTTGGGAAACACTGGTCTAATATATTGACTGTCGATCGGTTAATTTAGTACTTATGCACTTTAAGGTGCATTCATTGATAATAAATCTGCATTAACTAATCTTCAAAAGGTGAACATATATTTAAAATAAATTAGAAGGTAAAACACTAACGATATAGTGAAATAAGTTAATTAGAAGGGAGGGAGTATACCTCTTCTAAATGTTTGTGGTACATTTCTAACAATCCCTCCTCCCCAGCAAGCAGAGGAGTGGGCATCCCACCTGTGTAATTCAGCACAGACCCAATATTATGAATTCTACAGTCCTCAGCATCTTGAAGAATTCTACAATGCGCGCAGTGTGTCTTGCTGTCACCTGTTAATCACTAGTCCAAGTGTTCAAGAAATTGAAAAATAAATACATTAAATATATAACTTCAATAGCGGACAGAAATCTGAGGGAGTTTTCAGTTTATCACGACAGCATGTATTTTTCACAATACAATAGTGTTTCATCATATTTCCATGCAAATTAAATACTAGAAAAATAACTTTTGGTAGTGGTATACTATGCAGAAGATAATACAAAAGACCTTTGGCGGAGATCTACCGGGTCCACCACCTACATGTTCTATATAATCCAGACACTTTACCTTTTTTGAATTTTTATTCTTTAGTAGTGACTCTATAATAGTCTCAAAAGCACTCTAAATAATTCACTAGCTGTCTTTGCTTTGCTCTTTGACAGGGTTCAATCGGAGAACAGCTGCAGTGCATCCATATCCCTGAAGGCTGATCTCGGATTGGAACAAAAAGAGAGGTCAATGCATATGCGAGGTCCAAGGGGAAAAGCACAAATCCTAAGAATCCCAAATTACTCGCTAGATGTTCTTGTAAATAAATCTGTATTTATATATTTGTACTATTTCTGTTATTGCAGAAGGGAAAACTAATTAACATACCGAATACAGAGTGGGTCAACTGGCTTAAAAACCCTGTTTGTGTGATGGAGCCTATTGGAAGGCTATTCAATTTTCATTGTGTTACAGACAATCTGACATTCACTGTTACAGTGAAGGGCTACATATTACTGTGATCATATTTTATTAAGACGGTTATGAATATAAGTTATAATATAAAAATTGATTGAGTTGCACTGCATGAGAGAGGGAGATGCTGCCATTTTGTTGCATGAACCAATGTTTTGTTTGTCTCTATTCACTAGAAACAAATGGCATTACTGAGGCATGTCACTCGTGTCTATAGAATTAAAAGGCTTAATATTGGATTAATGCACAAAATGGCAGCTACCACTGATCCACTGATCCAGAGACAGGCACATTTTAAGGTGTTTGGCATTGGAATTACATTTACTATGTGGCTGACCAGAAGCTAGTTTAGGCTCAGATTTATCATGCCTCGGAGAGTGATACATTGCACGGTGATAAAGTACCAGTCAATCAGCTCCTGTCATTTTTCAAACACAGCCTGTAACATGATTGGCTGGTACTTTATCACCATGCAATGTATCACTCTCCAAGGCTTGATAAATCTGGGACATTAGAGGTCTATTCATGAAGCAGTGAAAAGTGTGGAGAAGTTGCCTATGGCAACCAATCAGAACTGAAGTAACATTTATAATTTGCATACTATACAAATGTACGGAGCAGCTGATTGGTTACCATGGGCAACTTCTCCACAGGCTCACTTCTCAACTATTTTCACAGCTTCCTGAATAGCCCCCTAAGTCTGTTATCAGCCATTTTAAACCAATAGGCCTACTGTCTTTGTCCTCCAATAGACTTAGAGAAAGAAAGAAATATATTTATAAATCCCAATCCAACCCCCCCCCCCCCCAAAAAAAAAAAAAAAAAAAAAAAAATATGGTCTTCAGCTCTGTTAAGCTCTCATAGATTTTATATTTATACTTGTAAATGCTATAGCTCTTCTATAAAAAGGCAATTCGTGTTTTGTTTAGTGGTCCCTTACAGGGTGCCAGTATTTATTAATATACTATAAATATCTGATCAGTCCCAGTTAATGCAATGTTATTACCACACATGGTTATAGAAATTGTTAACTCATTATATGAAAAAGAGAAGAAAAAAGTAGGTTCAGTCAACAAATTGGATGTTAAGAGCATTTTTCGGTCAATGAATAAAAAACATTAGAGCATTTCAACTATGCAAATAAAATAAACAAACAAAAGTAAAATTGATATGCGCAACTAAACAGTTTTTAAGCCTAAATTTATGATGATATAGTTTCCCCATAATATGAAAAATCGAGGGCAATCCAGACTTTCAAAGACTACATTTTAATAGACATCAAACTGTTTTAGATTTATAGAAGACATTGGAGTGTATTCACTAAAGATCATTTTTTCAAAGCAATAATAATATACACAAAATTAGACAATACATAATATACACAAAAGTGTTTTGGTATATAGCTGTTGTCCTTTTAAATCCATCCCTTAAAGATGCTTCGAATCAGCAGTTTCGAAAACATGACCTTTAATAAATATACCCCAAAGGCATTTTGGAGAGGAGAATAATTACAAGGGAGCAAGTACAGTATCCCATTGCAGTTTAATTCCAAAATTCCACAATGACATTCTTTTAACGTTACTTAAGATGTGTGTATATATTATAGAGAACCTTTATTTGAATACTGTGATTATTATATTTTAATACTAAACTGTTTTGCACTTTAATGGCAAAAATGCAGACTTTTACAATGTTTATAAAGGATATGTTGGTTTATGTACATTCCCAGGAAATTAACAAATATATCTTACAGGCGTCAGGTTGGTTTTTAAATATAACTTTATTTTGCATAAAATGTTAAAGAAAAGAAAAAAAAAGCGAAAATGGAGAATTGTTTAATCAGCTACGTTTGTGGACATTTATTCTTGGAGAGCTGTCAATTGTATAACAGCCCTTGTAATGTGATTTTTAACGGAACATATGGACTAATACATTTCCACTTGGCCACACCTATACCCTATAAACTATTCATTCTTTGTTGTTGCAAAAGCGGTGTGGCCTCTTTAATGCACATGGTCATAATCCTTTCACCGGTGAAACAACATCTAACACCAGTGTGATGACAGCAACCGTTCTCACCTTGTGATGTCATGGTCATTAAGGTATTGCACATATAAAATGCATTGATCTTATAAAGATACTATGTGATGCGCGAGATCAACAAGACATTTTTTTGGAAACAAGTAAAGCCACCTTGCCTTGAATTTCTTTTTTAGGCTGAAGAGTATGTAACAATTTTGTGAATGGTTCGGCATTTTGTTATTATGCTTTATTTTATGTACAAATGTAAGCACTAACAGTTGTTTTAAGAAACAGGAGTCAAAATGACCTATAGGCTGTTATGCCATATGTATATAGTACAAGGGTAAAGCATGAATACTTAGAAGATGAAATCCTTATTTATTAAAGTGTCTATTCCTCAGCCTGCATCTAGCTCTAGGGACAAGACAGAAAGCAAAACTGTTGCCTTGTGAGACCTATTACAGCGTTACCATTGTCTACAACTAGCGGAAGAAGCTAACTTATGGTCATACTCAGTGTATATGTGAATTTAACTATGGACTAGTGAACTCACTGAGGCATGAGGTATTCTGTACCACATGCCTCAGTGGAATCAATATACTCCATAGTGAATAATATGGCATTTACTTGTGAATATATGGCTGCCTCCACTATTTGCAGGAAGTGGATAAACTTAACTCTTAGTTACTGTAAAAAAAAAATGCTGCCTATACTTGATACACAGTGAAGGAATTCTAGCAGTTTGCTCCATGCAAACTCCTCGTCGACAACATTTCTTAAAACAGCTTAAAATACCGTATATTTCATAGATAATTTAATTGCACTACCTGTAATAATGATTTATGCCTTGTAAAAAACGGATACTGTGGTAATACATTTACATTTCACATAAAAACAATACAAATAGATACCCATAGAAAAAAAGCAAGTATAAAAAAGAATAACTAATATACCAACAAAATTACAGCTACCAGTGAACTGTAATTTCTTTATTTCCAGTGAGCGAAACAGCAAAGCAGGGACACCAGCTTGTATTTCCCTGGGAAGTATTTAGTACTGACTTTGACACGGATATTTATAATAGAGCAGAAGAATATACACAGTACATTGGATTACATTACGTAACGCAACATTCAGATGTTTACAACTACAGGCAGAATG
The DNA here is from genome assembly GCF_028390025.1 of Pseudophryne corroboree. NCBI lineage: Eukaryota > Metazoa > Chordata > Amphibia > Anura > Myobatrachidae > Pseudophryne > Pseudophryne corroboree. Next base: position 860,946,364 of record NC_086445.1, on the reverse strand, counting down.
GCCCACATATAACTGCTTGCGAGTTGAGATAACTGCCGATGTTTCGGTCATTTAGTTTCAATATATTAAGTGGCAGGTTGATTTTGTCTAAAAAACAATAAGTAAAATTGATGCTTTAAATCTTGTGGCTAAATCACTGGAAGATCATCATTTCTGCAATCTGCATGCTATTTAATTAATCAATAAGAGATAAATCAGACTGGTCAACAGTTTATAACATGTCTTATTTTATTACATGAAAAATATTTTTATGTAATAAGTCTATTATGATTATAGCTCTCCTTCAAAAGCTGCACACAAGCTAAGGTATAGCCTTAAAAAAAAGTCCTATACTATAACTGATGTCTCAATTGGGTGAGTAGAGAGTTTTCTCATCCTCTTGGCTCAGTAGTCACCGTTTATTTATTGTTTTCCATATCTGTTGGTCCTTATATTGTGAGAGGAATTTTGTCAATTTATACTGCAGGCTGGGTATCGATTCAGCCCACGATAATGGCTACTCCAGTGTGTGCAGGTGATGGGGACACTTTAATATATCATTATAGATTTAAGCCCTAGCTATACGAGATGGAAAATTCACAAATCACTTTGCTCTGACTGTAATATTATCAATTCTGCAAGACTAGGTCACATCACTCATTGTTTGTAAGGAATTTCTTGTTGAAACAGAAACATTCATTAACCTGAGAATTAATGTTTCTTTCCACCATGTTAAGCTGTTGTTTATATCAGGTGCTTTTTATACTTAGATAGGTGTATTTTGCCTTTGCTTTATTGCAATGTCCGAAGTGCTAAAATATATTTATTGTCATGTAAGTGAGCAGGGTCTGTTTATTGAGTACGTACAGACAGACAGATAGACAGACGGATGAAGCAAGAAAAGAAATAGCCATCAGTGTAATGGAATCTCATGATGTATTCTGAGATGTTGTCACCAGATAAAGAAACAACCCATTAATGACAGATTTACCATGCTTGACTTTATATACTGTATAAGCATTTGAAATATACCTCTTCAATAAACAAAATATATAGAGAGAAAGAAATACATTCAACACGTAGAGTAAAAGGTTGAATGGTTGAAAATCCAACACACCAGATCAGTGAGAGATATTATCCAAACTCAGTAGCGCTTATGTACAAGATCTCTGACTGGCTACTGCACTCACTGATTAGCTGCTCCTGTTATCTGTGGCTTCGGTAGCCAAGTGAGACCCACCTGCCGCTCACAGGGGCCTGATTCAGAGTAGTACGCAAACCCGATGGTTTGCATACTACGATTGTTGTGGATCTGTACTTGTGCAGAACGGCTCCTGGATTGTCGCTCGCAGATCCAAGCCGCAGCAGTCCAGCAATCCCCAATCAGTGACACCAAGAGCAGAGACATTAGCTTGATAGATCATTACCCCAAGGTTTATAAACATGATTTTTCCATAGTGTCTCTGTAAAATGTTATGTTCCCCTGTTTAAAGTATTCATGTGGAAAAGTTAAACAAATGATAGGAAAGTTGAAAATAATGGCTTAACATTATATGTATATTGTAATGGTCACTAGAACACAAAGTGGGAACACTGTTACAGTAACATAACTCTCAACTCTTGGGATCAGCAATTCTGGACTTCTAAAAATGGAAGTGGCTGTGTGCTACTCCGTATTGCATGTCACATGGGGGCATTGTCACACATGGTGTCACCGTTTCTCGTCAGTGGGGGCTTGCCGAGCTGCTGCCAGCCTCTCTCTCTAGTGCTTGGATGTAGCGCAGTGGTGAGATTTCTCTTCCAACCTTTCTCCACCACGGGACACTGTAACCTGAAGGAGGAAGAGTGAGACAGTACCCAAAAAGCAGGACTATTTAACTAAAAGCAGGATATTTGGGAGGTATGCAATAATACTATCTACCCAATCAGAGAAGTCATTCTAAACATGTACCCATTGCCTAAACACAGTAGAGATAGCCACTAGGAATGTGCAATAATACGCTGCCCTTTATGCCCCAGTCATGGTTCCAGTGCTTGGTGAATTGATAGGTGCATTCTCATGAATATCAATTTAGTCCTCAAAATGGCTCTTTCCACAAAATGGCTGTGTATTACAATAGGTGCAATTCAACCACTATGCCAAGTCATTGAAGGATCCTATAAAGCTGCATATTTATTTGATTACATATTCCAGCAACAACGCCAGGCATTTGAAGCCAGAGGATGGTGCAAGACTGCATTCAAGGGCTCTGCTCACCGGATGAAGGAAGACTCTGACCTTCCTTCTCCCTCTAAACGGAAAATGCCGGCTGGTGTGCAGTGGAGCGGCAGATAACAAGAGCATAAGGGCTGGGACAGTGAGGTAAGGGCTGCGTTTTACAAGAACTCTGGCTGCCCCTCCAACATTTTTCCATGAGGCTCTCTCCTTTCTATTTGCGCATCTGTGTATGCAGCCATGAAAATGGTATCATTAACAGCTAAATATTCAAAATACTTCAATGCACCAAGTAAACTGAAAAAAATAAATGCTTGTGCAAATGAAGCCAGAATATTTACATATATTGAAAGTGAGATGTAAAAAAAGACAGACAAATATATATATATATATATATATATATATATATATATATACACACACATATATTTATTAAGCAAAAAAAAAAAAAAAAAAAAAAAAGGCTTCGTCTGTGCAATGTCCAAATGTCTCTAGTCCTTTTAAATAAAACGTCCCGCACTGTATGATCCTCCAATATAGTGCTGCTCCCCTTGTATGCCCTGTCCAATGGGCTAAACTACAATGCAAAAGGAAATAAGGAGGCGCACAATAGTGAAGTATGTCTCCATTAGCATAAGTGTATTCAAACCGCATAATCACTCACAATTTTAGCATATATAAAAGGCATCTCACAATACAGTGGCTAACACCAGACTCTCAGCTCCATGTGGAGGCTCTCATCCTTTCAGTGTCCCGGAGATCCCCAGCGCCGTTCCGGAGGCTTGAACCGCAAGCTACTTCCGGGACGGGGACGGGAAACTCCTGGACGCCGAAAGGATGAGAGCCTCCACATGGAGCTGAGAGTCTGGTGTTAGCCACTGTATTGTGAGATACCTTTTATATATGCTAAAATTGTGAGTGTATATGCTGTTTGAATGCACGTATGCTAATGGAGACATACTACACTATTGTGCGCCTCCTTATTTCCTTTTGTGTATATATATATATATATATATATATACACACACACACACACACACACACACACACACACACACACACACATACACACTGCAGAGAGGGGTGGTATTCATGTGACCGGCAGTCGGGGGACCGACAGTCACATGACCTCCTCCAGCATCCCGACCCCTCACAATCCCGTACTACAGCCGTACTACACCCGCAGAGAGAGATGTAGCTCTACATTGCCAGTTTTTTCAGTAATTTTGTTTTACGACACTACATAGTATGCTTTGTTTAAGATCACTCCATTCTATTTCCTAGTTTATAAATAATACATTAGCACTTATTGCTAGAGCTTAATTCACTGATATTAAACTTGCCTGCATGTAATTAGACTACAGCTTGATGTTACACCCAATGACTCCCATTATCTCAGTAACCTCTTACATGTGGTTCTATGGACTGTACCGAATGCTGGATGTAGAACTTGGAAATTACTATGAACATAATTGGCTTTTTCAAATTGTGACCTCAGCAGACGTGTTGAGAAACACCCTGTTCCACATTGTGTGAACTGTAACCATTTGTCTCCTTGTCTATGTAACTATGAACATCTAATTCATGGATGTAAAGTTTACTGACACTTGTATAAAAATGAATACCGATTTTTACATAAAAAAAATCTCAACATTATAATGTGTTATTTCTGATTACTATGCATCTCATCTTATTTTTTCAAACATGATATTACTTTAAATGCTGAATTTATGTTTTTTTTTTATCATTGCATTTTTATTGAAAATACGCAAAAGTAATTATGGGGGTACAAAAAAAAAGGGGTAACGGGGGGCAAAACCACAGGAGGACCAGGGGAGATAGGCCATCCAAAGGCATCAAACACTGAGCAAGAAATGACAAAATGACAAAAAAAAGAAAAAAAAAGAAGCTCAAGCATCCGAGTCCCCCATTGGGGGTTCGTGTAAGCGGAGGGGCGCTATGTGAAGTAGTATTCGCAGGGAGGGCACTATTACCCTCCATTATATATACGTGCCACAGAAGCCATTTCATAATGGGAGAAAAGGGGGCTGTAGAGTATGGGATCTCTCGAGTCTCCGTTTTGAAATGGAATTGGGTTTTAGAGATAACTTTCACAAATGGGGGAAGGGGGGAATTCCAAAGCTGGGAAATAGTGGCTCTAGCAGATGAGAATGCGACCAAGGATATAACGGTCAGATTTGGGAACACTATTGGGATACCATTGTAAAAGGGCCAGAGAGGGGTCTGGGATTAATGTAATGCCTAAAACATCATGTATAGGTAGAACTCCCACCCCAAAAAAGGATGTAAGGCTGGACAGTACCAGAAGCATGAAAGATAATATCACAAATAGAGAAATGATGGAGATATTGCGCACAAGATATCTCACACAGCAGCCCTTTCTTATCTAGAGAGATTTTACCACCCTCTCCACAACAATAGATATTTGGAAAAATAAATTATCCTAAAGATGGCACTGTATGAGTTCCACAAATATAATAAAAGCAAAGTCAATGTCTCTTGCTTTTTATAAAAAGTAAAAACAATCCTCAATTCATCCAAAGTGCTGTGGAACAGTGTATCTTTGAATCTTCCATATATGTACAGTGACCCAAAGGCAGCATACAGGTTCCCCAAATGCGTAGTACTCCGCCTTAATATTTCTTAAAAAGAGGATAGAACCTTAGTGCAACACTGTTACGGTAAAACGAGTATGCCCAGGATAAGATTCAAGAGGGAGGGGGGGGGGGGGGGTCTGAAATACAACGGAGCTTATACTAATTTTTTCTACCCAGTGTTTAAGCTGCAAACAATAGAACCATGCTGAGAGACCTAAATTAAATGTGTCACTAAGGTCTGTAAATGACTGGATGGAGGACACAAAGAGAAAACCCACTAAGGACTAGATACCCAAATGAGCCCAATAGGAAATGTGAAGGTGTGGTAAAGAGCTGTCCAACACCTGAAGGGAGATCGTTCTAGTAGGGAGGGTAAGGTCAAAATGAGTCAAGTGTCTAAGATCTCATACTCTCAGGGTGTCAAGATCAGTTCAAAGAGACAATGGAAATTGTGGTTGAAGCTGCCGGGAAGGGAAGGGGGGGGGGGGGGAGGAGTAACCAAAGGAGGCCAGGGAGGGGGAAATCATGAAGAAGGGCATGTTCCAAATACACCCAGGGCTTAGAATATGGTGGAAGAACCTATTCACACAATTGAGAGAGCAAGGTGGCCTTGTGATACGTAGTCAACTTGGGAGGGTTGAGACCTCCCTGAGATTTGGAGCAAATCATATGGGACTAAGCCAGACTGGTGGCTTATGTTTCCACATGTAAGGAGCCATCAAATGTCACATCTGACACAATAATTTACAGGGAACCGCATAAGGGATGGTTTGCATCATTTTAAATTCCGCTTGTCGGCCCAACCTGGAGACCTTGTGATTCATCAAAGCAGTGACTAAGGACGTCAGCTGAGTCAGTAAGGTGCATTGCACACAGCGCATCTGCACTGTGGTCGCATCTGCTGGTACACATGTGACACAAGGCTGTATTGCAGTGCCTGGCAATGTTTCTACCGTGTCACAAAAATTGGTAGCCGGGCGCGTGTTCCCCCTCTGAGATGCCGGACTACTGCATCATGAAGTTTGGTGGCTCTCCCGCTGTGATGCTCTGGGCTCTCCCTGCAAGGTAATTAGACACACACACACACACACACCACCCCCCTCCCTCTCTCTACCTGGCACATGTCGTCTAAAGGGCTCTACCTGGTGCAGTGTCTATTTGGCGCAGTGTACCTAAGGGGCTCTACCTGGCACAGTGTGTACAAGGGGCACTACTGTGTGGTGTAATGTGAATAACGGACAATATTGTAAAGTGTAATGTGAATTGATACACGAAACTTCCCCATGAAGTCATGCCCCTACATTTTTGGCATGCGCCTTCACCGCACAATGTCCCTATTTTAAGCATGGGGGGCACCAATTTCCTTTCTGGCACAGGGCACCAAAATGTCTAGTTTTGGCTCTGCGGGACATAGTTAACAACATGGTCATTCTGGATGTTAGAAGGAATGGAGATACCCAAGTAGAACAAGGAAGAATCCTTCCAGGTAAAAGGAAAAAATTTCTTCAAAGGATGGAGAGCCGTAGGGGGGATACTAATAGGAAGGGCATTTGATTTTGTGGTTTTTAGTTTGTAATATGAAGCAGCATTACAACTTTCCAGTATAGCCCATAGGTGAATTAACGAGGTCTCTGGATTGGTGACAAACAATAAAACATTGTCTGCAAAAAGACACAATTTATGGAAAGTATTACAGACAGAGTCCAGGAAATTCCGAGGATAAACGAATCATTTGAGCAAGGGGTTCAATGGCTAACACAAATATTAACGATGAAAAGGAGGCATCCTTGCCTGGTGCTGTTAGAGAGTAGGAAGAGAGAAGAAAGAAAACCATTGCTAAAAATTCTAGCTGAAGGGTCAGTATATAGGGCAAAAATAGAGTGAAGGATATCTCCCTGGAGTCCGAACTTGGATAACACCCGGCGCTTACACTCCGAATGAAGATGATTGAACGCTTTTTCAGCGTGAAGAGAGAGAAGAAGCTGTGACTTACGCCCTCATTCAGTATGGGTTTGCTTGCAGCAGCTTTGCAAATGCGATCCATAACAATGTAAATGCAGTAGGTGTTACACACCTTGCTGATTTGCGATCGTAGCACGGTGACCAGAGTTGCAGTCTGGGATCAAACGGTAGCGATGGTCATCTGCAACGTCAAGCTGAGTAAGCTTCCGCTTACTTAGGCTGGCCGCCGCCGCAGGGCAGCTTGCAAGGCCAAAGAAACTGCTTCTCACGATGCACTCCCCTCGAATGCCTCTGCTTGTCAATCAGGCAGAGGCATTCACAATACTGTGATGCGATTATTGTGAAACTGCGCTGAGGATCACACCTGCGTTCCATCCTGAATAACCCCTTAGTACATAATGCCCACTCGACCGAATCCAAAATCCTATGCAGATTTTCAGGAGCCTGATGACCAAGAATTAAACCCACTTGGTCCGGATGTATCAGTCTTGGAAGTAAAGGATTCAGGCTATTAGTTATTAATTTAGCATAAATGTTTATGTCTGTATTAAGAAGCGATATGGGTTGGTAATTCTTAAATTCACAGGGGTCCTTACCAGGCTTGAGCCTCTACCATTTCTGCTGGGAAAAAGCCTGTGCTAGAAGCCTTTGTATACAGCTGCAAAAGGAGAGGGAAAAGGACCTCGCTAAATGTAGAATAAAAATAATTAAGAAAGCCATCAGGACCAGGGATTTCCCTTTCAGCAGCTGTTGAATTACCAGCTGTTTTTAATCTACAGACCAAGGGGTGATCAGAGATGCCAGGCTGTCTCCATATGGGGAAGGGAGCAAGAAGCTAAAAATTAAGAAATAGTATTAGTGGAGGGGTCCTTATGCAGGTTATACAGCTGAGCCATAATACTCCAAAAACAAATTAGCAATGTCAAGGGGACAAGACACTGTTTACCTGAGGGGGTAAGGAGACATTTAATCCGTTTATGGGGCTGCTGACCACCGAGTTTACGTGCTAATAAATAAGAAGCTTTATTCCCAGCTGTGTAAAATTTGTGGCAGAGGCATGCGAAGCATGAAAAGTTTCTGAGGTTGGTGCCTCATTTCTTGTAGCTGTTTACGTAGGGCTCTGGTCGGGTGGACTTGATTCTGAGATCAGAGAGTTGACTCAAGATCAGACTGTGTTTTTCAGGAGCGAGCCTTAAGCTGAGCATCCTTCTGAATAGAAGTACCACGAATTACTGCTTTTAAAGCACACCAATAAGTAAAATATTCAGGAGAGTTGGTCTGCATATATGCCGTGAGAGAGTCGGTCAGAGCCTTTAGGGTATCAGGATCAGTCAATTGATATTCAGAGAATCGCCAGGGACTTGCAGGAGGGACATGGCGACCTGTATCCAGGTCAATAAAACAGAGGCATGGATTAAACCATGTAGTGGGCAGAATTTTAATTCTCTTGAGTATACTGAAGAATCCTCTTATCCAGGAGAATACGATCTATATTGGAGTAACTGAAGAGAAAAAGGTATAATCTCTCTCATCAGGTAAATAGGAGTGCAAGGCATCAAACAAGTCGAACTCAGTGGGCAATTTCTTAAAAGCAAGAGAAGGGCCCAAATCACGGGAGGAAGGAGAGATACTATGGGAAGAGGATCTGTCTAATTTATGGTCAAGCATTAAGTTGAAGTCACCCATCAATATAAGTGCTCCCTGACAAACTTTATATATTTCCTCAAAAGTCTCCCTTAAAAAGGGAAGCTGATGGGAATTTGGGGCATATAAGGAGACTAAAGTAACCAGGGTGTCTTCTACAATACCTATAAAAATAAGCAATCAACCACTTTTATCCTCAAGTTTCTGGTGCAGAGTATAAGGGGTATTTTTATGAAACAGGATGGCAACACCATTACGTTTGGCAGGCCGTTGGCAGTATAAAAACACAAAAGGCCCAGTATATCTGGCCACAGTAGTTTCCTTAAGGGATGGGAACGGCAATATGGTTAACTTGTGGGGGCAGACTGTCATGCTCCCCACCCATGAGACCTTTCATAAAACAGAACATGTAAACAGCATGATATAAGAAAGTACACAGATATTGTAATATCTCCAAATTGAAACATAATCTAGAGAAAACAAGAATCACAATAATTAATAAAGTCTAGAACTACCTAGGAAATTGTTATAATACAGTCCAAACATTAAAGTAAGCTACATATAACAAACAAGGAGAGTCCATAAACAGGTAATACTTGTGGCCCAGGTGGCATCTGGATGTAGGCCACTAGAATGGAGGCTCAGTAAAGGCGACGTCCCAAACAAGGGGTACAGTCAGCGTCAAACAAAGTCATTGAGGTAGCATAGACGATAACGATGCAGTCCAGAGCAGCTCCAAATCAGCTAGCAAATGGTGATGGGGATACAGAACTGGAGAACCGGAACACTTTCACCCTACTTGGAACCAGTCTGGTTGAAGAGGAAGCAAGAAAGTTTGTATGTCATACGTACATATGGCGCTGTTCAGTTTTGGTCACTGTGTGAGTGGTGTGTGCATATAGGACATGCAATCGTAAGGTAATTGGTAACAAGGAAAAAGGTTGAAGAGGAAGTTTACAGAAAGTCGAAGGGATCGAAACTGGAATATTCCATTCTGACAGAAACTTAACACCAGCTTCCAGAGACAAAATAACAAATGTGGATTTGTTCTTTTAAACTAGGAGTTTAACCGGGAAACCCCATCGGTATTGAATATCCTGATCTTGAATCGCATTCATAATGGATTGAAAGGACATGCGTTTGTTTATGGTGTGAACAGACAGGTCTGGGAAGATCTGCAAGTTATCCAAAACACCTGTATCCTCTGCATATGTGCAGCCTTGAGAATGTCCTCCTTAATGTGAAAGAAGTGGAGACGGAGAAGGGTGTCTCGAGGAGAACTGCCATTTTGGGTGGGAGTTTTTTTTAACAGTATTCCATGTGGACGACCGGACCGCATGGAATACTGTTTCAAAGAGACATTGGCCGTGACTGCAGGCGCCCTGTGCAATTGTGCGGCACGCCTGGCCCCTAGAAACGGCCCTAGTGGCAATGCATATGACAGCTTAGAATAGGGGACTAGGGATATCCTAGTGCTTGAGGAGCACTTGCTGCATCCACGGGACTGTGTGACTGTGCACACCCTCTTGCAGCATGGCTCTCAGATACTATGTCCTTATTAGAAGGCTTCAAAAGTTGTGGAGTTTTAAATACAAACATCTCTCAGACATAAAAGTTCCAATGTAGTGTCAGGATGGAGCACTATTGGCGTGGAGAACTTGCCCCTTTGCCAATATGCAAATATGTGTGTACATCACACCCTGAACCTGCTACACTTATAAATCAATGCCGCTGATCTGTATCCTGACGTATTAGGAACATGCAGCTCAATACTGGTGCAAAGTAGACGTTCACACAGTGCAACATGCTTTATGTGATGTGCAAACTAAAGTAGCATAAATGCAATTGTGTCGAACTGTAAATCACTACATAAGTGTGCAGATTTCTACTTGTTGGTAGATATTGCATGCAATAAAGAGCCATTATTTGTCATCATTACACTACATGTATGTATATGTTCAGTGGCGTAACTAGAAATTTTTCTCCCCCGAGCCAAAAAATTCTTCAGCCCCCCCCCCCCCCCATAATTGGCACTAGTAAAGGGACAAACATGCACGCACCGCAAAAGGGGGCGTGGCTTCATTGAAATGGGTGTGGCTTTGCATAAAGGGGCGTGGCATTGCAGGAAAAGACTGCCTTATACCCGTTTTGCAACCTGCACGCCCAGACGTTAGCCACCACAGGAAAGAAAAATAATCCTGATTCATGCCCCTTACATTATTTGTCATTTTTCCTCCTTATAGTAATGCCCAGTATACATTATTCCACATACTGCAATGGCCCTTAGACATTATGCCACACACACTAATGCACATGACACAATATGCACACACCGTAATGCCCCTGACACATTATGCCACACACCGTAATGCCTGTGACACATTATGACAGAAATCGCAATGCCCGTTATACATTATGCTACACACTGCAATGCCCCTGATACATTATAGCACATACAATGTCTGTGACACATTATGACACACACCGCAATGACCCTGAGACATTATACCACATATCACAATGCCCGTGATATAGTATGCCACACACCGTAATGCCTGTGACACATTATGACACACACCGCAATGTCCGTGATACAGTGGCGTAAGTTCGTCCCAGTTTCCCGGAGGCAAGATAAATATTTGTGCCCCCCTATTTCCTATATTAAAATAAATGTGTGTGTGTAGTGTTCTGAAAAAAATGTATATACTGTATTTATACATTTAATTATCTTTTATTTTAAATCACACATTTCTTAGCAGACTTAGGACCCATGATCTGTTACACTAACAGCAGACACTTTACTGATGGAGCTATTTGCTCCTGTAGAGGAAGCATGAGAATTCTAACTATATGAAGTTACGTGTGATTGTCAGAGAAGTATCTTCATATAGTTAACATTCTCATATTTCCTATACAGGAGCAAATAGCTTTATCAGTAAGGTGTCTGCTTCCAGTGTAATAGGTTGTGGTTTCTAATCCTGGGTGTGACACTTGTAAAATGTGTATATTCAGTATAATAAAGAGGGTGTGATTTGTAAGGTGCAGGGACCAGTGAGGAAGTCGGCCACTGAAAAGACAGTGGCAGCTATCAATTAACTTAATTAAGTGGTGTCACAGAATGGGAGGAGAGGTGCCCCCTTCAGAGCCGGAGCCCGGCGGCAGATGACTCCGTTGCCTCCCAGAGTTCTGCCTCTGCCGTGATACATTATGCCACACACCGTAATGCCCATTACACATTTAGTCCTACAGTAAGGCTTCTAATTACTTTTAAATTACCTGCTCGTTGCCAGGGGTTTCATGCTCTTGGTTCCATGCACGCTGCCAGGGGTTTTCATGCTCAGGGTGTCATGCTCGTTGCCAGGGGTTTCATGCACTGGGTGTCATGCTCGTTACCAGGGGTTTCATGCACTGGGTGTCATGCTCGTTGCTAGGGGGTAGTGCTTGTTGCTAGGGCTGTGCTCCCAGTGCCACATATGTCCCCAGTGCCAAATATTCCCCCACAGTGCCAGGTACTCACATGCCCCCAGTGCCAAATATAGCCCCCCCCCCCATGGGCAAGGTACACATATACCCCCCCAGTGCCAGATATTACCCCACAGTACCAGGTACTCACATGCCCCCAGTGCCAAATATAGCCCCCCCATGTGCCAGGTACACATATACCCCTCCAGTGCCACATATGCCCCCAGTGCCAGATATTCCCCCACAGTGCCAGGTACTCACATGCCCCCAGTGACAAATATAGCCCCCCCATGTGCCGGGTACACATATGCCCCCAGTGCCAGATATTCCCCCACAGTGCGAGGTACTCACATGCCCCCAGTGCCAAATATAGCCCCCCCATGTGCCAGGTACACATATACCCCCCCCAGTGCCACATATGCCCCTAGTGCCAGATATTCCCCCACAGTGCCAGGTACTCACATGCCCCCAGTGGCAAATATAGCCCCCCCCACATGTGCCAGGTACACATATACCCCCCCAGTGCCACATATGCCCCCTCAGTGCCACATATGCCCCCCGAAGTGCTCCCCCTCCCCCTGTGCCGAATATGCTCCCCCAGTGCCAGTTAAATCCCACCCCCCCGCTGTTTTGTGATGGAGGGACACGGAGGGCACAGCGCGCGCCTCTCCTGTGTCCCTCCTGCGTCTCCGGCGGGTTTGTTAAAGGAAGTGCCGGTTCGTGAGCCAATCGGAGCACACGAACGGCACTTCATTTATTAGACCCGCCGGAGACCCAGGAGGGACACAGGAGGTGCGCGCTGTGCCCTCCGTGTCCCTCCATCACAGCAGAAGAGGGAAGGAGGGAGAGGAGACAGCAGATTGATATGCGGACGCTCGTCCGAATGTCAATCTGCGCTAAATTAGTGGCGGCGCCCCCGCAGCCCTGCGCCCCCAAGCCACCGCGAGGGCTGCGGGGGCAGTAGTTACGCCACTGTATATGTTTGAAAATACACAGCTAGCTGCCAAAGTGTACCATGGGGCTAATTCAGGTTGGATCGCAGTGTGCACCTGCATTTTCTGGGGGGGGGGGGGGGGGGCGCAAAAAATGCATTTGCCTCTGCCTGTCAATCAGGCAGAGGCGTTTGCGTGGCGGGGGCGGCAACGCTCCGCTTCCATGGAGGACACGGAGCGTTGCGGGGGCGGAACGACGCAAGAGGTGGGCAGTGCGAACGGGGGGGGGCGGGGTTTCAGGGGCGTGATCGCGGTGGCTGCATGACATCACACGCAGCCGCCGTGATGAGCAAGATGGCGCCGGGTCTTCTGCGGCCACAGCTAAGCTGCGCCGGCAGGAGGCATCGAGAATTTTTACGATGAAGCAGAAATTGTGAGGCGATCGCAATTTCTGCTTCATCACGGGGTGGGGGGAGGCGCCGGTCAGCATGTTGGGCGGCCTTGCCCAGCGATAAGTGGCCCTCAACATGCGATCCAAAGGATAGCAAATTCTGCTGATCAGCAGAATTTGCTATCCTTACTGAATTAGCCCCCAAGACCGCTATGAATACTGTAAAACCTGACGGGAATCAAATGCGTCCAGGCGTTCCATTGTTTAAAGCCTATCTCTTCTCAGACAGTATCTTTACTATTACTGTAGAACTCTGCTTATAGGAAGCTGAACGTTCTTGCCAGCTCTTTGAGCCAAAACATGACATGCTAAACAGGAGGGAGCAGAGTTCAGCTGTCAGCTCGTAGGAATTACTGTTCTGCTTTCTAAGAAGCTAAGCAGAGTTTGGATACAGAAACACAAACTTTTACACAATACATGCAATTTACAGACATTCAGTCTATGTGCTATACCATTGCGTGCATTTATACTAGACATTGTCTGAAGGCTGGAACTTGCATTGGTATTCTAATGCAAAGGGACTTATTTTAACAAATGGAGCAATGTGCAGTAACTCGCATCACGCAGTCAGATCATGGAGCCTTTTTTAGGAAAGGGAGATAACCCCACTGAAGAAACTTTACCGGGTTAGTTTCTGCAGCATAGGGAAGCCTATTTAAGAATTGGTTAAAGTACAGACACAGGGCCTTATTCAGTGGTGGATGCAGTGTCTGCGAAAATGCAGATCGGACGATTTTGGCAGCAGTGCGCAAACTATCATAATGCATCCCAGAAGGATGTGAATAACAAGCGGCGGGCGTTCAGGGGCAGCGGTGCGGCGTTGGGGAGGGGGGTGGTAGTGGAGCAGCAAACGCAGGTGCAGGGGGTCGTCCTCTATTTGGGCTCCTGCGATGCAATCGCAATGTAATTGCCCTGTACTGCGCGGCCCCCAGCATGCGATTTGATCCGTAGCAGCTAAAGACTGAGTAACCTCAGCAATCCTCTTATCGCTATTGCCAGCTCATGATTGCTATAGCAGGAAATAAGTAAAGAATATATGCATTATTTATTTCAATCAAGATTTCTTTCTATTGATTAAACCAGCAAATTAAGAAGAGGAACTGGAAGCGTGAGTCAGGCATCCAGGACTGGATGAGTACAAAGAGCACTATTACTGCTGCCAGCTAAGGATTGCCAGGCAGTGGAGTATCACTCAGTTGCTCGATCTGAGGTTAATACAGTGGTGAATATTGATGATAGCAGCTTTTCTATGACTGATGAGCGGCAATACAAAATCAGCCCTATTACCATTTATTAGTACATAGACCTGTATAGGTTTATTTATTTTTTTAAAGAGTTTAGAAAAGCTAACATCTGATTGCTTACTATGGTTACAGCATATGCTTGTACATTGAACTATCCGACCTCCCCTCTGTCATCCTCGGAGACTTTAACATCTCTATTGACATCACTAATGCCGCTTCCACTAATCTTCTCGCCCTTTCCACCTCCTTTGGACTTTCTCAATGGACCTCCACCGCTACTCACAATCTCGGCCACTCCCTCGACCTTGTCTTCACCCACCGATGTGATCTCTCTGATTTCTCAAACTCTCCCTTCCCTCTCTCTGACCACCATCTGCTTTCTTTCACCCTCTCATCCTCCCTCCTCCTCTCCACGCCCAGACCCACCACCACCAGACGCAATCTCGGGTCTCTCAACCCCACTTTCATGTCCTCCCTCGAGACTTTCCTCTCTCCTCTTTCCACTATGACTTGTCCCAACCAGGCAGCCACCTTCTATAACTCTTCCCTAACCGCTGCTCTCGACTCTGTGGCCCCCCTCTCCTCTGTCCCCCTCCGCCGCTCCAAACCCCAACCCTGGCACACCAAACTAACACGTTTCTTACAAAAATGCTCACGCTCCGCTGAACGCTCCTGGAGGAGATCTCACTCTCTGGCGGACTTCCTCCATTTCAAGTTTATTCTCTCCTCCTACAGCTCTGCTCTTTCCCTCGCCAAGCAATCCTTTTTCCAAGCACTCATCTCTTCTCAGTCCTCCTATCCACGCCGTCTCATTGAAACTTTCAACACTCTCCTTCGCCCCCTCCTCCTCCCCTCCCATCCTCCCTCACTGCCACTGACTTTGCCTCCTTCTTCATCTCCAAAATTGAGGATATCCGACACGACATCTCCTGCCGTCACCCCTCTGCTACCCCCCTGCCCCCTTTATCCCTCCCCTCCATCTATCCCACCCTGTCCTCCTTCCATCCCACTTCAGAAAAGGAAGTCCACTCCCTCATCTTATCCCCCCCACCACCACCACCTGCCCCCTGGACCCCCTTCCCTCCCGTCTTCTCCGCTCCCTCTCCCCCACTGCCTGCTCCCACCTTGCTCACCTCTTTAACCTGTCCCTCTCCACCGGCATCTTCCCCTCACCATTCAAACATGCTCTGGTCTCGCCTATTCTCAAAAAACCCAAACTCGACGCCTCATCACCCACTAACTACCGCCCCATCTCTCTTCTCCCTTTCGCCTCCAAATTACTTGAACGACTAGTCTACAGCCGTCTCACAAGCTACCTCTCTGACAACTCCATCCTCGATCCACTACAATCTGGCTTTCGCCCACTCCACTCAACTGAGACTGCCCTGGTGAAAGTCACCAATGACCTGCTTTCGGCCAAATCCAGGGGCCACTTCTCTCTGCTCATCCTTCTGGACCTCTCTGCTGCCTTTGACACCGTAGATCATCCTCTGCTCCTTGGCACACTCCAAAACGCTGGCCTCTCTAGCTCTGTCCTTGACTGGTTTTCTTCTTACCTCACTAACCGCTCCTTCTCTGTGTCTGCCTCAAGCACCACCTCACACCCTTCCATCCTTCCTGTTGGTGTCCCTCAGGGTTCTGTCCTTGGACCCCTTCTGTTCTCCCTGTATACCTCTTCCCTGGGTGCGCTCATTAACTCATTTGGCCTTCAATACCACCTCTATGCTGATGACACACAACTCTACCTCTCATCTCCTGATCTGTCCCCCTCTGTCCTCTCTCAGGTTTCCAGCTGCCTCTCTGCAATCTCCTCCTGGATGTCTGAACGCTCTCTAAAGCTCAACATGGACAAAACGGAACTCATCATCTTCCCCCCATCCAGAGCAACACCCCCGACCAATATCTCCATAATTGTTGACAACACCACCATCTCCCCCGTTCCCCAACTCCGCTGCCTGGGCGTCACTCTTGACTCCTGCCTCTCCTTTGCACCCCACATCCAAGCTCTGATACAATCCTGTCGTTTCCAGCTACGCAACATTGCTCGTATCAGGCCATATCTCTCCCAGAGTGCAACTAAACTCATCATCCACTCAATGGTCATCTCACGACTTGACTTCTGCAATGTCCTCCTCACTGGCCTCGCTTGCTCCCATCTTGCTCCCCTCCAATCTGTCCTGAACTCCGCAGCTAGGCTTATCTTCCTCTCCTGCCGCACCACATCTGCCACTCCCCTTCAACAAAATCTACACTGGCTCCCATTCCCCTACAGAATCCTCTTCAAACTCCTCACCCTCACATACAAGGCCATCTCTAATTCCACTGCTCCCTACATCTCCAACCTCCTTTCCCTTCATACTCCCTCCCGCCCCCTACGGTCGACTAATGACCGTCGCCTCTCCACCGCCCTGGTCACTGCTTCCCATGCACGAGTTCAGGATTTTACCCGTGCTGCACCCCTTCAGTGGAACGCACTCCCCCGCTCCATTAGACTCTCCCCAACCTTGCAAAGCTTCAAACGGGCACTAAAAACCCACCTATTCATCAAAGCATACCCTCCCGATGCATAACCCAGTGCTTAAGCCGCGCCTCCACCCCCCTGCCTCATGCCGTGAACATCTCAGCTTTGCTTGCATACTGCCATCAGGCTACCTCCCACTTGCCTGCACCTCTTGTCATCTGTCTGTCGCCCCCTCCCCAATAGATTGTTAGCTCTTCAGAGCAGGGCCCTCTTTCCTCTTGTTATCTAAGCCCTCGTATCAACACATTTCACTCACAGCTCTCCCCTACTCAACGACCATCTTTATCCTGCTAGTAAAGGCTCATCTCCATCTATGGCCACCAGCCTCTAGTAGTACGATGATCACTCCCTCAATACTTACATCTTAGCTGTATTATGTCTTGAGAATGTGTGGTGCTCTGTTACCTGTACTCTATTTCTGTTATTTATTTACTGTAATGCAATGTTTTGTCCCCTGTACTGTCCTTTGTACGGCGCTGCGAAACACATGTGGCGCCTTATAAATAAAATGTAATAATAATAACTATGCTATGAAATAACCCTTACAGTCTGGAACACATTGTGGAAGGTTATGGGTGTTGAAAAAGAGGAAACCCCAATAGATTAAGTGCAGAGTGAAATAATAAATGTACAAAAATGCACTTACAGTACGATCCAAGATTAGGATAAAGCGTTATGAGCAACGGACTTTTCATGGGAAGGTAATCCCTCTGCTTGCAGTTGGAGAGCTGCTTACAAAAACAAATACACAAGAACTTTTTTGTCAGGATGGATTGCACCTAAACGAGGAGGGGGCAGCAGTGCTTGGAGGAAGGATGGTTAGAAGGTTGGAGGAGATTTTAAACTAGGTGTCAGGTGGGAGGGAGTAGAAAGAATTTTACGGAAGAGTCACTGAGAATAGAAAGGAGGGGCATAGTAAGATAAATGGGGGTGGAGAAGGGTGGTGGAGTGCAGCAGCCAATAAAAGAAATTAGAAGAAATTCTTAATCCTACTGATCAACACATAAACAAGGAAAGTCAATCAAATAAAAAAAACAAATAAACATGGATTAATAGTCAATAATGTAAAACATACTGAACCTCTCCATGAGGGAGAAAATGCTCTGTTCCTGGACTTTCCTGGTAATGTATGATTGCCATCACCTGTGGTGAAACACCTTTCTTATCAATTAACTAGCTCACCACAGGTGATGGCAATCATACATTACCAGGAAAGTCCAGGAACAGAGCATTTTCTCCCTCATGGAGAGGGGCAGGTAGGCAAGTATGATGTAAAATGTATGCTTGTAAATGCAAGAAGCCTATCTGAAAAAATGGGGGAATTGGAACTAATAGCAATGAGCGAGCAATACGACATCATAGCTATCACTGAAACATGGTGGGATGAATCCCACGATTGGGCAGTACATTTGGAGGGCTACACTCTATTCAGGAAAGACAGGGAATATAAAAAGGGAGGCAGAGTTTGTCTTTTTGTCAAGCCTAGTCTTACACTATACCTAAGGGAAATTGATTGCGAGGGTGGAAGTGATAAGATTGAATCGATATGGATGGAAATAATACTTGGGGGTAAAAATACTAAGAAACTGCTAATAGAGACATGCTATAAATCGTCAAATATAACTATGGCCGAAGAAGTGCAACTCCACCAGCAAACTGATAAGGCAGCAAAAATGGGGTAACTGTTAATTATACGGGACTTTAATTATCCTAAAATTCATTGGTTATTGGAGACAGGTAGAACAGCAAGGGGTAGGGCGTTTTTAAACGTACTTAAAGACAACTATTTGTCCCAAGTGATTGAGAAACCAACTAGAAACAACACCATACTAGATCTGGTGATAACAAATAATGTAGAGACAATAACTAACATTGATGTAAGGGAGCCTTTGGCAAATGGCGATCACAATATGATCACATTCCTAATATGTCCCCAAAAACAGCATTATAAGGGTTTGACTAAAACTTTTAATTTTAGTAAAGCTAATTTTACCTTGCTCAGACAATCGATAAAGGGCGTAGATTGGGACCAAATGTTTAATGGTAAGAGTACTGCAGAAATGTGGGTCACCTTTAAAACTTTGCTGTGCAGATTTATGCATAAATACATTCCAAAGGGCAGCAAAAGTAAGAGAAGCAGGTTCAAACCTATGTGGCTAAATAAGAAGGTAAAGGAATTGATGGACAAAAAAGGGGAGCATTTAAATCGGACTGGAGTCTGGAGACCTTCCGCTACTACAAAGAGTGTAATAAACTATGTAAAAAGGAAATTAGAGCAGCTAAAATAGAAAATGAAAAACTGATTGCAAAGGAAGTCAAATCTAACCCCAAGAACATTTTTAAGTATATCAATGGTAAAAGGATAAAAAAAAGACAGTATAGGACCCCTAAAAAATTAACTGGGTGAATTATTAAATAGTGACTACGAAAAAGCAGAGTTATAGAATAAATTCTTCTCATCTGTATTTACTATAGGGGGAAAAATGGTAGGAACAGAACAAGCTAAAAGTAAGGTTAAGGACCTAAATTACTAGTTTAAATGAGGATGTAGTCAAAGAATGACTGAATAAAATTAAGATCAACAAATCACTGGGGCCAGATGGGCTGCACACAAGGGTTCGCAAGAGCTAAGGTCAGAGATAGCTAGGCCATTACATTTAATCTTTAAAGCTTCCATCATGGCAGGCGAGGCTCCAAGGGACTGGTGAATTGCAGATGTGGTGCTACTTTTTAAAAAGGGAATTAAATCTAATCCTGGGAAATACAGACCAGTAAGCATGACATCTATAGTGGGGAAAATAATGGATGGAGTGTTAAAGGATAGCATTCAAGAGTATTTGGGATGCCTTAACATAATTAGTGCGAACCAACATGGGTTTGTGAAAAATAGGTAATGTCAAACTAACTTAATTAACTTCTATGAAGAAGTAAGTGCAAATTTAGACAAGGGAAATGCTGTGGATGTGGTCTTCTTAGATTTTGCAAAAGCCTTCAACACAATACCTCACACGAGGTTGTGTCTTAAATTAAGAGAGTTGGGGCTTGGTGACAGCATTTGTACTTGGGTCAAAAATTGGTTGGAAAATAGAGAATAGCGAGTGGTAGTCAATGGAACATTTTCGAGTTGGACTAAAGTATTAAGTGGTGTACCTCAGGGGTCTGTACTAGGCCCACTGCTGTTTAATATATTTATAAATATAGAAAATGGTATTGAAAGTAAAGTATACATTTTTACGGATGATACTAAACTGTAGGATAATTAGATCAGATCAGGACATTGATTCTCTTCAGGACGATTTAACTAAACTGGGGGGTTGGGCAACAAAGTGGAATATGAGGTTCAATATAGAGAAATGTAAAGTTATGCATTTCGGGATCAAAAACAAACAGGCAAACTATACACTGAATGGGGTAATTCTTGGAAAATCATTATAGGAGAAAGATTTGGGGGTGATCACTGACAATAGACTTAGCAGCAGTCCACAATGTTGAGATGCTGCAGTAAAGGCCAATAGGGTATTAGCATGTATAAAATGGAGAATAGAGACCAGGGATGAAAGTGTAATCTAGCCACTGTATAAATCATAGGTACAGCCCCATCTAGAATACTGTGTACAATTTTGGGATCCGCACTATAAAAAATACATAGTTGAACTAGAAAGGGTTCAGAAAAGAGCTACAAAATTAGTTAAGGGCCTAGAGTCATTGGATTATGAGGAAAAACTACTTAGGCTGGATATGTTTACGCTGGAAAAAAGGCGCATAAGAGGGGACATGATTAATATCTTCAAATATATCAAGGGGCAATGGGGGTCATTCCGAGTTGATCGTAGCTGTGCTAAATTAGCACAGCTATGATCATCTTCCCTGACATGCGGGGGGACGCCCAGCACAGGGCTAGTCCGCCCTGCATGTCAGTCCAGCCCCCCCCACACAAATACAAAAGCATCGCTCAGCGACGATGCCTTTTTATTTGTGGAGTAACTCTCGGCCAGCGCAGCTCCTGCGGCTGGCTGGGAGTTAATTGTCGCTGCCACTGGCCGCAGCGGCTGCGTGAGACGTCACGCAGCCCCCTCCCGCCCAGCGACCGCCTCTGTCTCAGAGGCGAATGCTAGGCAACGACGGCTGCATTGCGCCGGCGCAGTTCCGACCCGATCGCTGCGCTGCGACAAACTGCAGCGAGCGACTGGGTCGGAATGATCCCCAATATAAGGAACTTTCAGGCGATTTACTTATTAACAGCCCTGTACACAGGACACGGGGTCATCCCCTTAGGTTGGAGGGGAGGAAGTTTAAAACTAAGCGTAGGAGAGGTTTCTTCACAGTGCAGACAGTGAGTTTATGGAATTCACTGCGGGAGAGAGTGGTAATGTAAGATTCAATCGAGGCATTTAAGAAAAGATTAGACAAATTTTAACGGAAAATAGCATCGAAGGTTATAAGTAAATAAAGTAAATGTTATACGTAAAATACAGCATATAGCACTATAGGTTCAACTCGATGGACAATTGTCTTTTTTCAACCTCAACAACTATGTAAACTTCAAATAGATTATGTATAAATTGATATTTTTTATCAATAAAATCAATTAAGTGTACTTACAAAATATTCATATTAAACAATCATATGCAACAGTGATGGGCAACACACGGCATAAGGGCAGCTGAGTCTCCATCTCTAGGGGCTATAAGTGAAGCTTAGCACGACATTGATACATTAAATAAGAGCTGAAGCCACTGGGTCACAAAATATACAATAATACTGAAATTGATCTTTGTATTTGGCCAGATCAGCCATCAGTGGCCTTCTCTGTATAATGTACAGAGGTCATGCAACGTCAGCGGTGCATCTGAGATCAGGCCAGAAGTGTACCATGTGGTCGCCCTCCTTCCACTAAGGGAAACACCAGCAAAAGTAATGTACCAGCCATATTTTGGCATGCATATGGTATTTATTTTATAGTTTCTGTGATTAAATATATATATATATTTTATCTTTTGGAGGCTTTGTGTACCTGTTAAAGTGTCATTGGTTATCCTATCACTGATATACAGAATTTCTCAGATAAATAGATCTGCCTGGCGGCATTGCTCCCTTGTTACATGCTGTCTTCTTTAACAGGCATGGGGACATTGCGCTACTGTATGCCAAGGAAGGAGAAGATAGGTGGCTTACATTACACCAGATTTGGACATGTTACATAAAAAATGGGTACAACCAGGGGTGTACCTAATATTGAAGGGAGGGACAGGGTGAGTTGCTCTCTTGTCATTGTTGCTATAGCTCTATGAACTTACATGGACTTCAAGGTGTGGTGACATAGGGAGCTATGAGGAACAGGATACAGTTATCCAGAGAGCTATTTCAGGCTCTCAGTTACTACACTTGATCTTAACCAAAAGGCAGAGAAGCGCTCTGTATAATGCCCACTCTGCCTCACATCTTCCTCTCCCACAGCACTCCTCAATACAGGAGGTGCAGTCCCGTGACACTGACTTGGGGTTCTTGTCCATTACACCGGGACTATTTAGGATGGCACAATATCGTTTGCCACTATAGAAATCCTGATCTTGTTAGTTACACCAGAGGTGGTGAATTTGCCGCTAAATTATTGGCCTGCGTAACTTACAGGTACACTCTGTACACACCGTAATAAAAACCATCACAAACAATAACATGAGATCTGTAATAAAACCAGTAATAATGGCTGATCTTTTTCATGATTTGTTTAAACCATTAGCAAGGAAAAACTGAGAATGTTTTTTTTTTTAAACAAAAACAGAAACCTTTTATTTATATGGAATGGGGGTGGTACCGTGTACTGACAGACATGAGGCTGCATTTTGAGGTGATATTTACAGAGTGCTTTCATGTGTGCTGGTTGGGCCATCAAAGCACACATCAAGTGTGTTACATAAATGGGCTACATATATCTAAATAATTGTATATTTTCCTTAGACAAAAGTATACATATAGCATTTTTTACTATGCTGATCTAGATGGTTCAATGAAACAGCAGACACCTATCATTGCAGGTCATTATATGGAGTTAGTCCTCTTTTGCCAGTAGAATTTCAATCATCTGCTTATCAGACACCATAAGTTCCTGGCAGGTCCCCATGGCTTGGCTCAGGTAAACTGCAAGGATATGTTTGCACTGAAAAAAAGACGAAGAAAGAAGTTATGATGGTGGAAGACGTTACACTGCTGAGATTCAGCAAGTTGACTATTTTTCTCCATTTTAATTCTAGCTGCTGCTGTGCCAAATTCAGAAGAAAGGAGATTTCAGTTCTGGAGGATTAAAACCTGTTTCAGCCATCTAGGAAGGGAAATAAACAGTGAATGCACCCACCTATATTATGTCTGGCTACAGTCCAAGTAGGTGCCACCTTTACTGTACACCTCCACCCAAGGAACTTATACACTCCTGCCCTCAAGGCCCAACACAGTGCTCTTGACAGCTCCTCTCCTTACTATAATATCATGCACTCTGGCAGCTGAGATCAGTTAAAGAACATTCTGAAAAACGACAGAATGAATTGGGTCGAGGCTATCTTGGACAAAGAACATAAAACTGGCAAAAAAATGTCTTATGTGGGAGAGTTACATAGCCACACTTTCTACCCCAATGAGGACCCAAGCTACCATAGTTTACAGAATTCATCTTGGTATCTTTTAGAAATTGCAGCCAATGATCCCCCCATACAATTGTAAAATTATACTTCATCTTGAACATTGTACATTATTGACTAATTTTTTCTATATATTTTTCCTGGGCCGGGGTTTGGGGGAGACAGCGAGCCACCTATTCTCTGTGGGTCTTACAACTTTGATATGTCGTAATCTTTATTGTAACGGACTTCTATATGGAGCCTATTGGTTCATTAATTGACTGTCTTGATGACTTTCGGTATTCCAAATGTTACACTATTATCTGTGATTTAATAATCACACCTTTATTCCTTACAATGTCTGTGTCACTTGTTTTTTTTTTTAAACTAAAGCAAAAAGAACATGAAAAATCCTTTCCTGTTTGTAGATAGCTATGCTTTGCATATATCCCAGTGCCTGAAAGTGTATTCGGCAGGCTATATGAAGGCACTCTGAACAAGCAGAAGCACATTTCTGAGGCACATGGGTGTTCTTGCTGACATTGCTAAAGGACTGTATCACCAGACAAACGAGCAATGTATGAAAGGTTTACCAAGGAAAACATGATATTGTAGACCCACTAGCAACATACAGTATTTCTATCACTGTGACTGTATTTCCTGTGCTAGTGCTCTGACATGACCTATATACCTGATGACTAATGCAGTTGCCCAGGGAAACTAATAGCAAGGAATTATCAGGTAAGCCCTTTCAGACGGTATACTTTGCTTACCTGAGACACACCTGTTATTCATACAGTCATCACATGGGTGAAAGGGGACCTAAATCCTCCACAAGTATAATTTAGCAACATTGAAAGGCAAAAAGACAAATCTCTGGAAGATTTCACTAAATGAGATAAAATATAAACTTGTGCGTACCTTCAGTCCCCTATTATAAATACATACTGTAGGTTCTGCCAAAGGGATGTAGTTATGTGAACGGCGGCCAGGAGACCGCCGGTCACAATACCGACCACTACATTCCGAACCCTGAAAATCCAGACGGCATGCCAACTAACAGGGACTATTGTCACTCGTGAGTGTCAGAGTGGAAATAGAGCCTGTGGCATTGTTGCGCTCGCCCCCAGCGCCAGAATTCTGCAGCCGGGAGGATGACCGCCGGGATCCTGGTCGCCAGTAACGTGACCCCAACCCTTGCCAAAGGCTTCACTAGTACAATGCTGTGATACTGTGTCCTGCTACCAAATGTCTGATTCAAACAGGCATGCATGGATATCCTTAGTATCTGGACTGTAAGTGGGCCATAAGGACCGGGTTTGAGACCTACTGCTCCAGTGGAATGTGACCTTTCTGGGGGGTTTCAAACACTCTTCTCACTTTACAAATGGTGCTGCACCAGCAGACACGCACTTTCCTGACATTAGTGATTATACCAGATGCCACTCACCTACACACAGTGGAGGCAGCCATTTTGGAAGTTGAACCAATATTATAGCCACTAATGTACTAAGACCTGGGTTCCGTGTTTCCCTCCAATGTGTTGTTGCATAGTCCACAGCTGTACCGGACTGTACACTCCTGTGTGGTCTCCACTTAAATGGCAACAGGCAGAGCGATTGGAGATGCAGCTGCAGTGACATCACATAGATCCCTGGTAAATTGGTTACTTTTGCCAACCTCGCTTTAACTACCCAACCACTTTGTCCTGCCACTGACAATATACTGTGTGCCTCATGACTCACTGATATCATAATATTCTAGTGAAATGACATGTTGAGATCATCCCCTCCTACACTCTTACATTTATAACACTGTTTCCGAATACTCTTTCTGCCAGCTCTGATGTGTTTACAACAAACACTGGGGCAGATGTATTAACCTGGAGAATGCATAAGGAAGTGATAAACCAGTGATAAGTGCAAGGTGATAAACGCACCAGCCAGTCAGCTCCGAACTATCAATTTGCATATTGGAGCTGATTGGCTGGTGCGTTTATCACCTTGCACTTATCACTGGTTTATGACTTCTTTATGCCTTCTACAGGTTAACATAGCTGCGCCTCAGTGTGGGCAGGCAGGAGCCACTGCCAGGCACATGCAAGCACTGTGTGGCTGCAGACAGTCTGCCCCTGCCGGCGGAGGGGTTTTTCCCCCCTTCTGGATTCACGAAGCCCAGGAAATTAGTAACATCTTGGTGCCCCTGGGTCTAACAAGAGCGCTGTAAGTTCAAAAACTGCCCGTCACAGTATAAGAGCCTTCCACTGTAGCAGGTGCGCTTTAAGACAGGAGGAGGCACATCTGCTGCCTCCTCCGTTCGAGCCTCCTCCTCTCTGCCGGCAGCGCTGTAGAGTCTGGGCACTAAAGGGCTCAGACTCTACTGCACATGCGCAGATCACCGGGAAAATGGCGTGGCGGCCATTTTCCCAGTAATTTCTCTACTGCACATGGGCAGAACACTGTGCAAATAGACACTGCGCCATTTTCAAGGTGATTCCACAGTGCTGCCGACGTTGGCCCGGGACTCCGGAGGGGTAAGTATTAAAGAAACGGGCACAGCGTGTGCAGTGCAGGCCCCCTCTGGACTCAGGGGC
This sequence comes from Pseudophryne corroboree, assembly GCF_028390025.1. Taxonomy (NCBI): domain Eukaryota; kingdom Metazoa; phylum Chordata; class Amphibia; order Anura; family Myobatrachidae; genus Pseudophryne; species Pseudophryne corroboree. The sequence continues at coordinate 860,920,132 of NC_086445.1, read as the reverse complement.
CCGTGTGTATCGCACACACTGCACCTATTATAGATATGCCAGTGCTTTGGGGATACTCACAGAACAAAAATAACACCCAAAGGAAAGTACTGTGTAATACACCACACTAGTTATCTCCACTGGCTATGACTATTTTTACCTGCTCTTCCATTTATATCTTCTGAAACATGAAAGAAGATAGTTTATAATGATACAAACTTATTATGATTACATAGTTTACTATAAACTCTACTACAGATGTGTAACTTGCTGCAGTTATGCTAAACAGTCCTTCAAGTCGGGCCATACCGTGGTGGGACTCGGTAACGTTGAGCGTCTTTTTCTGCGTTTATTTTCTGCGAAAATTCGTCATAGTTGCAAAGTAATGCAATAGGACGCACGAGCAGCATATTCTGTGTGTAATTGCGGCTCTATCTGCATTCGAAATGCCACGTTACAGTATTTTCCCGGAAAACACTGTAGCATATCTTTTTGTATGCAAATATAATCACAGACAGACATGGAATATAGGCATGCTGCATATCATTTTAATCAGCTTGTGCGTCCTATTGCATTACTTTGCAACTAAGACACATTTTTCATGGAAAATACCATGGAAAATACCGCAACAATAGACACTCGGCGCTACCGAGTCACACTGCACTCACGCGTTATGTGTAACGTGACTTGTAGCGAATGGACCAAAGGTGTAAGAGGACACATCTGTATATTACAAGGTGTTTTGTTTTTTCAAGTTCTTTGCACCTAACCTTTGCTATTTGGCAGCTGCTTTTTACTCTTTTAAATGGAGAAACACTGAAAGCAAAGGAATCATCATAATAGTAGTAATTTGCTGTCAATGGCTATTAATTAGTAAACATATATAAAAAATAAGATTTTACTCACCGGTAAATCTATTTCTCGTAGTCCGTAGTGGATGCTGGGAACTCCGTAAGGACCATGGGGAATAGCGGCTCCGCAGGAGACTGGGCACAACTAAAGAAAGCTTTAGGACTACCTGGTGTGCACTGGCTCCTCCCTCTATGACCCTCCTCCAGACCTCTGTTAGGATACTGTGCCCGGAAGAGCTGACACAATAAGGAAAGGATTTGGAATCCCGGGTAAGACTCATACCAGCCACACCAATCACACCGTATAACTCGTGATAGTATACCCAGTTAACAGTATGAAACATAACTGAGCCTCACAACAGATGGCTCAACAATAACCCTTTAGTTAAACAATAACTATATACAAGTATTGCGGACAATCCGCACTTGGGACGGGCGCCCAGCATCCACTACGGACTACGAGAAATAGATTTACCGGTGAGTAAAATCTTATTTTCTCTAACGTCCTAAGTGGATGCTGGGAACTCCGTAAGGACCATGGGGATTATACCAAAGCTCCCAAACGGGCGGGAGAGTGCGGATGACTCTGCAGCACCGAATGAGCGAACTCTAGGTCCTCCTCAGCCAGGGTATCAAACTTGTAGAATTTAGCAAATGTGCTTGACCCCGACCAAGTAGCTGCTCGGCAAAGTTGTAAAGCCGAGACCCCTCGGGCAGCCGCCCAAGAAGAGCCCACCTTCCTTGTGGAATGGGCTTTTACAGATTTAGGATGCGGCAGTCCAGCCGCAGAATGTGCAAGTTGAATCGTGCTACAGATCCAGCGAGCAATAGTCTGCTTTGAAGCAGGCGCACCCAACTTGTTGGGTGCATGCAGGATAAATAGCGAGTCAGTCTTTCTGACTCCAGCTGTTCTGGAAACATAGATTTTTAGGGCCCGGACTACGTCCAGCAACTTGGAATCCTCCAAGTCACGAGTAGCCGCAGGCACCACAATAGGCTGGTTCAAATGAAAAGCTGAAACCATCTTTGGGAGAAATTGGGAACGAGTCCTCAATTCCGCCCTATCCTTATGAAAAATCAGATAAGGGCATTTGCATGACAAAGCCGCCAATTCTGATACACGCCCGGCCGACGCCAAGGCCAACAGCATGACCACTGTCCACGTGAGGTATTTTAGCTCCACGGATTTAAGTGGTTCAAACCAATGCGACTTCAGGAAATCCAACACCACGTTGAGATCCCACGGTGCCACTGGAGGCACAAACGGGGGCTGAATATGCAGCCCTCCCTTAACAAAAGTCTGAACTTCAGGCAATGAAGCCAGTTCTTTTTGGAAGAAAATGGACAGAGCCGAAAACTGGACCTTACAGGAACCCATTTTAGGCCCATAGTCACTCCTGACTGTAGGAAGTGCAGAAATCGACCCAGTTGAAATTCCTCCGTTGGGGCCTTCCTGGCCTCACACTAAGCAACATATTTTCGCCATATGCAGTGATAATATTTTGCGGTCACATCTTTCCTAGCCTTAATCAGCGTAGGAATTACTTTATCCGGAATGCCCTTTTCCTTTAGGATCCGGTATTCAACTGCCATGCCGTCAAACGCTGCGGCGGTAAGTCTTGGAACAGACAGGGCCCCTGCTGCAGCAGGTCCTGTCTGAGCGGCAGAGGCCATGGGTCCTCTGAGATCATTTCTTGAAGTTCTGGGTACCAAGATCTTCTTGGCCAATCCGGAACCACGAGTATAGTTCTTACTCCTCTCTTTCTTATTATTCTCAGTACCTTGGGTATGAGAGGCAGAGGAAGGAACACATACACCGACTGGTACACCCACGGTGTTACCAGAGCGTCCACAGCTATCGCCTGAGGGTCCCTTGACCTGGCGCAATAACATCCTAGCTTTTTGTTGAGGCGGGACGCCATCATGTCCACCTGTGGCCCTTCCCAATGGTGTACAATCATTTGGAAGACTTCTGGATGAAGTCCCCACTCTCCCGGGTGGAGGTCGTGTCTGCTGAGAAAGTCTGCTTCCCAGTTGTCCACTCCGGGAATGAACACTGCTGACAGTGCTAACACATGATTTTCCGCCCATCGGAGAATCCTTGTGGCTTCTGCCATTGCCATCCTGCTTCTTGTGCCGCCCTGTCGGTTTACATGGGCGACCGCCGTGATGTTGTCTGACTAGATCAGCACCGGCTGGTTTTGAAGCAGGGGTCTTGCCTGACTTAGGGCATTGCAAATGGCCCTTAGTTCCAGAATATTTATGTGTAGGGAAGTCTCCTGACTTGACCATTGTCCTTGGAAGTTTCTTCCCTGTGTGACTGCCCCCCAACCTCGAAGGCTGGCATCCGTGGTCACCAGGACCCAGTCCTGTATGCCGAATCTGCGGCCCTCTGGAAGATGAGCACTCTGCAGCCATCACAAAAGCGACACCCTGGCCCTTGGAGACAGGGTTATCAGCCGATGCATCTGAAGATGCGATCCGGACCACTTGTCCAACAGATCCCACTGAAAGATCCTTGCATGGAACCCTCCGAATGGAATTGCTTCGTAAGAAGCCACCATCTTTCCCAAGACTCGCGTGCAATGGTGCACCGACACCTATTTTGGTTTTAGGAGGTCTCTGACTAGAGATGACAACTCCTTGGCCTTCTCCTCCGGGAGAAACACTTTTTTCTGTTCTGTGTCGAGAACCATCCCCAGGAACAGTAGACGCGTTGTAGGAACCAGCTGCGACTTCGGAATGTTCAGGATCCAGCCGTGCTGTTGTAGCACTGCCCCAGCTAGTGCTACTCCGATCAACAACTGTTCCCTGGACCTCGCCTTTATAAGGAGATCGTCCAAGTACGGAATAATTATAACTCCCTTCCTTCGATGGAGTATCATCATCTCTGCCATTACCTTGGTAAATACCCTCGGTGCCGTGGACAGACCAAACGGCAACGTCTGGAATTGGTAATGACAGTCCTGTACCACAAATCTGAGGTACTCCTGGTGAGGGGGGTAAATGGGGACATGCAGGTAAGCATCCTTGATGTCCAGTGATACCATGTAATCCCCTTCGTCCAGGCTTGCAATAACCGCCCTGAGCGATTCCATTTTGAACTTGAACCTTCGTATATAAGTGTTCCAAGGATTTCAAATTTAAAATGGGTCTCACCGAACCGTCCGGTTTCGGTACCACAAACATTGTGGAATAGTAACCCCGTCCCTGTTGAAGAAGGGGTACCTTGACTATCACCTGCTGCGAATACAGCTTGTGAATTGCCTCCAGCACTGCCTCCCTGTCTGAGGGAGCTGTCGGCAAGGCAGATTTGAGGAAACGGCGAGGGGGAGACGTCTCGAATTCCAGCTTGTACCCCTGAGATACTACCTGTAGAATCCAGGGATCCAGCCGTGACCGAGCCCACTGGTCGCTGAAATTCTTGAGACGGGCCCCCACCGTACCTGGCTCCGCCTGTGGAGCCCCAGCGTCATGCGGTGAACTTAGAGGAAGCGGGGGAGGACTTTTGTTCCTGGGAACTGGCTGTATCTGCAGCTTTTTCCCTCTACCTCTGCCTCTGGGCAGAAAGGACGCGCCTTTAACCCGCTTGTCTTTCTGGGGCCGAAAGGACTGTACCTGATAATACGGTGCTTTCTTTGGCTGTGAGGGAACATGGGGCAAAATGTTGATTTCCCAGCTGTAGCTGTGGAAACGAGGTCCGAGAGACCATCCCCAAACAACTCCTCACCCTTGTAAGGCAAAACTTCCATGTGCCTTTTAGAATCAGCATCACCTGTCCACTACCGAGTTCCTGGCAGAAATGGACATTGCGTTTATTTTAGATGCCAGTCGGCAATTATCCCTCTGTGTATCTCTCATGTATAAGACTGCGTCTTTAATATGCTCTATGGTTAGCAATATAGTGTCCCTGTCTAAGGTACAGAGAATCTGACCACGCAGCTGCAGCACTGCACATTCATGCTGAAGCAATAGCTGGTCTCAGTATAATGCCTGAGTGTGTATATACAGACTTCAGGATAGCCTCCTGCATTCTATCTGCAGGCTCCTTTAGGGCGGCCGTGTCCTGAGACGGTAGTGCCACCTTCTTTGACAGACGTGTGAGCGCTTTATCCACCCTAGGGGATGTCTCCCAACGTGACCTATCCTCTGGCGGGAAAGAGTACGCAATTAGTAACCTTTTAGAAATTACCAGTTTCTTATCGGGGGAAACTCACGCTTCTTCACACATTTATTTCATCAGATGGGGGAAAAAACCACTGGAAGCTTTTTTCTCCCCAAACATTTTTTGTGGTACCTGGGGTATTATCAGAAATGTGCAACACGTTTTTTATTGCCGTAATCATGTAACGGGTGGCTCTATTGGAATGTACAGTAGTCTCATCGTCGTCGACACTGGAGTCAGTATCCGTGTCAACATCTGTGTCTGCCATCTGAGGTAGTGGGCGTTTTAGGGCCCCTGATGGCTTTTGAGACGCCTGGGCAGGCACGGGCTGAGAAGCCGGCTGTCCCACATCTGCTTTGTCGTCAAACCTTTTATGTAAGGAGTTGACACTGTCACGTAATTCCTTCCACATGTCCATCCACTCAGGTGTCGACCCACCAGGGGGTGACATCACATTTATCGGCATCTGCTCCGCCTCCACATAAGCCTCCTCATCAAACATGTCGACACAGCCGTACCGACACACCGCACACACACAGGGAATGCTCTGACTGAGGACAGGACCCCACAAAGTCCTTTGGGGAGACAGAGAGAGAGTATGCCAGCACACACCAAAGCGCTATATAATGCAGGGATTCACACTACCCACAGTGATTTTTCCCTTATAGCTGCTATAATACACAGATTTTGCGCCTAAATTTAGTGCCCCCCTCTCTTTTTAACCCTTTGAGCCTGAAAACTACAGGGGAGAGCCTGGGGAGCTGTCTTCCAGCTGCACTGTGAAGACAAAATGGCGCCAGTGTGCTGAGGGAGATAGCACCGCCCCTTTTTCGGCGGACTTATCCCGCTCTTATAATCATAATGTGGCAGGGGTATTTTACACATATATAGCTTATTAGGCTATATTATGTGTGATTTGCCACTCTTAAGGTACTCTAATTGCTGCCCAGGGCGCCCACCCCCAGCGCCCTGCACCCATCAGTGACCGGAGTATGTGGTGTGCACAGGGAGCAATGGCGCACAGCTGCAGTGCTGTGCGCTACCTTAATGAAGACCGGAGTCATCTGCCGCCGATTTCCTGGACGTTCTTCTTGCTTCTGGCTCTGCAAGGGGGACGGCGGCGCGGCTCCGGGACCGGACGACCGAGGCTGGGCCTGTGTTCGATCCCTCTGGAGCTAATGGTGTCCAGTAGCCTAAGAAGCCCAAGCTAGCTGCAAGCAGGTAGGTCCGCTTCTCTCCCCTAAGTCCCTCGTAGCAGTGAGTCTGTTGCCAGCAGATCTCACTGAAAATAAAAAACCTAAAATATACTTTCTTTTCTAGGAGCTCAGGAGAGCCCCTAGTGTGCATCCAGCTCAGCCGGGCACAAAATTCTAACTGAGGTCTGGAGGAGGGTCATAGAGGGAGGAGCCAGTGCACACCAGGTAGTCCTAAAGCTTTCTTTAGTTGTGCCCAGTCTCCTGCGGAGCCGCTATTCCCCATGGTCCTTACGGAGTTCCCTGCATCCACTTAGGACGTTAGAGAAAATAGGAGTACCATAACCATGTCTGAACAAATCAAGTTTTTGGATAATTCCTGTATACAGGGCCTCAGCGGCCACACTCTTCCCTGGGTTATGGAAGCTGAGAGGGGTTAGTACAGGTGCAAATTACCCAGGACAAGGCCTGTCTAGTGGGCCCGTTGGTGGCCCAGGTCAGTTTGAGAGCTGGAGCAGCACCCCCTATTCGGTATTCCACAGGGAATTGTCCCCAGAGGGGGCAAAGACACACCTTCACATTTGGGTACGCCCAGTATCTAGTACTGGGGCCCGTCTGATGTCTTTGCAGCAGGGCCCTGCCCTCTGTCATTTAAATTGTGATGTTAGTTTTTAGGTTTGAATAGAAAAAAAATCCTACTGCCCAATAAAGCAGAAGGTCACCCTACTGAAACAATGTTAAAAGAAAAAATAGGATTTTAATACCTACCGGTAAATCCTTTTTTCTTAGTCTGTAGAAGATGCTGGGGACTCCAAAAGGACCATGGGGTATATACAGGATCCACAGGAGACATGGGCACTTTAAGACTTTAAAAGGGTTGTGAACTGGCTCCTCCCTCTATGCCCCTCCTCCAGACCTCAGTTATAGGAACTGTGCCCAGGGAGACGGACATTTCGAGGAAAAGGATTTTTGTTAAACTAAGGGTGAGATACATACCAGCTCACACCACAACACACCGTACAACATGGCTTTTAAGAAAATACCAGTTAACAGCATGAACCAAAAACAGCAACAGGCTGAACCTAACCAAAACACAACCATTGTGTAACCAAAGCAATAACGTTCAACAAGTACTGCAGATAGAGTCCGCCCAGCATCCTCTACGGACTAAGAAAAAAGGATTTACCGGTAGGTATTAAAATCCTATTTTCTCATACGTCCTAGAGGATGCTGGGGACTCCAAAAGGACCATGGGGTTTATACCAAAGCTCCAGACCGGGCGGGAGAGTGCGGACGTCTCTGCAGCACCGACTGAGCAAACATGAGGTCCTCATCAGCCAGGGTATCAAACTTTAGAACTTAGCAAAAGTGTTTGAACCCGACCAAGTAGCTGCTCGGCAAAGTTGAACCGCCGAAACTCCTCGGGCAGCCGCCCAAGATGAGCCCACCTTCCTAGTAGAATGGGCCTTCACCGAATCCGGTAACGGCAATCCAGCCGTAGAATGAGCATGCCGCATTGTATCACAGATCCAGCGTGCAATAGTCTGCTTAGAAGCAGGAGCCCCAATTTTGTTGGGAGCATACAGGATAAACAGAGTCTCTGCTTTCCTAATACGAGCCGTTTTGGCTACATACATTTTCAAAGCTCTGACTACATCGAGAGACTTTGAATCAGCCAAGGCTTCAGTAGCCACAGGCACCACAATAGGTTGGTTCATGTGAATCGAAGAAACCACCTTTGGCAGAAATTGTTGACGAGTTTTCAATTCCGCTCTATCCTCATGGAAGATCAAATAGGGGCTCTTGTGAGACAAAGCCGCTAATTTCAACACCCGCCTTGCGGACGCCAAGGCCAAAAGCATGACCACTTTCCAAGTGAGAATTTTTAACTCAACCTTTCGTAAAGGTTCAAACCAGTGCGACATAAGAAACTGCAACACCACGTTAAGGTCCCATGGTGCCACCGGGGGCACAAATGGAGGTTGGCTGTGCAGCACTCCTTTCACGAAAGTCTGAACCTCTGGAAGGGCGGCCAATTCTTTTTGAAAGAAAATCGATAAGGCCGAAATCTGCACTTTAATGGAGCCTAACTTTAGGCCCGCATCCACACCTGCTTGCAAAAAATGGAGAAAACGACCCAGCTGAAATTCTTCCGTAGGAGCCTTCTTGGATTCACACCAAGACACATATTTTCTCCAAATACGGTGATAATGCTTCGCCATTACTTCCTTTCTAGCTTTAAGAAGAGTGGGGATGACTTCACTGGGAATACCTTTCCGAGCTAGGATTTGGCGTTCAACCGCCACGCCATCAAACGCAACCGCGGTAAGTCTTGGAACACGCACGGCCCTTGCTGCAACAGGTCCTCTTTTAGAGGAAGAGGCCAAGGATCTTATATGAGTAATTCCTGAAGATCCGGATACCAGGCCCTCCGTGGCCAATCTGGAACAATGAGTATCGCCTGAACCCTTGTTCTTCTTATGATCCTTATCACCTTTGGAATGAGTGGAAGTGGAGGGAACACATATACCGACTGAAACACCCACGGTGTCACCAGGGCGTCCACTGCACTGGCTTGAGGGTCCCTCGACCTGGAACAATATCTCTGAAGCTTCTTGTTGAGGCGAGACGCCATCATGTCTATTTGAGGAATTCCCCAACGACTTGTCACTTCTGCAAAGACCTCTTGATGAAGACCCCACTCTCCTGGATGGAGATCGTGTCTGCTGAGGAAGTCTGCTTCCCAGTTGTCCACGCCCGGAATGAAGACCGATGACAGAGCGCTTGCATGGTTTTCCGCCCAGCGGAGAACTTTTGTGGCCTCCACCATCGCCGCTCTGCTCTTTGTTCCACCCTGGCGGTTTATGTACGCCACTGCTGTAATGTTGTCCGACTGAATCAGGACGGGCAGACCGCGAAGATGTTCCGCTTGTAGAAGGCCGTTGTAGATGTCTCTTAATTCCAGAATGTTTATGTGCAGACAAGCTTCCTGGCTTGATCATTTTCCCTGGAAATTTTCCCCCTGTGTGACTGTTCCCCAGACTCGGAGACTTGCATCCGTAGTCACCAGGACCCAGTCCTGGATCCCAAACCTGCGTCCCTCCAGGAGGTGAGAACTTTGGAGCCACCACAGGAGAGAAACTCTGGTCCTGGAAGATAGGCTTATTTTCCGGTGCATGTGCAGGTGAGACCCGGACCACTTGTCCAACAGGTCCCACTGAAACACCCTGGCATGGAACCTGCCAAACGGAATGGCTTCGTACGCTGCCACCATCTTTCCCAGCACCCGAGTGCATTGATGAATCGACACTCTTGCCGGTTTCAGAATCTCCTTGACCATGTTCTGGATTTCCAGAGCTTTTTCTACTGGGAGAAACACTCTCTGCAGTTCTGTGTCTAGGATCATGACAAAGAATGACAGCCGTGTTGTCGGAACCAACTGTGACTTTGGCAAATTTAGGAGCCAACCATGTTGTTGCAGGACTGTCAGGGAGAGCGCAACGTTTCTTAGTAACGGCTCCTTTGATCTCGCCTTTATCAGGAGATCGTCCAAGTACGGGATAATTGTGACACCCTGCTTGCGTGGGAGCACCATCATTTCCGCCATTACTTTGGTGAAAATCCTCGGAGCCGTGGAAAGACCAAACGGCAACGTCTGAAACTGGTAATGATAATCCTGAACAGCAAACCTCAGGTAAGCTTGATGTGGAGGATATATAGGGATATGTAAGTAGGCATTTTTTATGTCGACTGACGCCATAAAATCCCCCCCTTCCAGACTGGAGATCACTGCTCGGAGAGATTCCATCTTGAATTTGAATTTTTTTAGAAAGAAATTGAGGGATTTTAGGTTCAGAATCGGTCTGACCGAGCCATCCGGCTTCGGGACCACGAACAGACTTGAATAAAAGCCTTCTCCCGCTTGTGACGGGGGGACCGTGACAATAACTTGCTGCAGACACAGCTTTTCTATCGCAGCGCAGACTACTTCCCTTTCTGAACGAGAAGCTGGTAAGGGCGATTTGAAAAATCGGTGAGAGGGCACGTCTTGAAACTCCAGTTTGTACCCTTGGACCACTATTTCTAGCACCCAAGGATCCAGGGCCGAACGAGCCCAGACCTGACTGAAGAGTTGAAGACGTGCCCCCACCGGTGCGGACTCCAGCAGTGGAGCCCCAGCGTCATGCGGTGGATTTGGCAGCAGCCGGGGAGGACTTCTGCTCTTGGGAGCTTGCCCCAGCGTGCAACTTTTTTCCCTTTCCCCTACCCTCTAGCAGCAAGGAAGGAGGACCCTCGTCCTTTTTTGAATTTATTAGACCGAAAGGACTGCATCTGATAAAGAGGCGTTTTCTTTTGTTGTGCAGGGACATATGGTAGAAAAGATGACTTACCCGCGTTAGCTGTAGATACCAGGTCCGCGAGGCCCTCACCAAACAAAACACCAGCCTCCATAGCCCTCTTAGAATCAGCATCACCATTCCATTGATGAGTCCATAATGCTCTCCTAGCCGAGATTGCCATGGCATTGGCCCTTGATCCCAAGAGGCCAATATCTCTCGCAGCCTCCCTTAGATAGACTGCCGCGTCCCTGATATGACCCAGTGTCAAAAGAACGCTATCTCTATCCAGGGTGTCCAAGTCAGATAATAAGTTATCTGCCCACTTTTCAATTGCACTATTCACCCATGCCGATGCCACGGCAGGTATGAGCAGCGTACCCGTAGTGACATAAATAGATTTCAAAGTAGTTTCCTGCCTACGATCCGCAGGATCCTTTAGGGCCGCCATGTCAGGGGTCGGAAGCACCACCTTCTTGGACAGATGTGCTAGAGCTTTGTCCACATTGGGGGTTGACTCCCACTTTTTCTTATCCTCAGAGGGGAACGGGTATGCCATAATAATTCTCTTGGGAATCAGCAACTTCTTGTCCGGAATTTCCCAAGCCTTTTCAAAAAGAGTGTTCAGTTCATGAGAGGGAGGAAACGTTACCACAGGTTTCTTTCCTTTAAACATACAGACCCTTGTCTCAGGAACAGCAGGGTCTTCTGTGATATGTAACACTTCTTTTATTGCCACAATCATGAATTGAATGCTCTTAGCCAGTTTAGGATTCAACCTGGCATCATCATAGTCGACACTAGAGTCCGAATCCGTGTCGGTATCTGTGTCCGCTATTTGGGTAAACGGCCGTTTCTGTGACCCTGAGGGAGCCTGCGTTTGGGATAAAGCATCTTCCATGGACTGTCTCCATGTTTGGTTCTGGCGCCTCAGATTTATCCAATCTCTTATTTAATGAAGCCACATTTGCATTCAAGGCACTTAACATATTTACCCAATCAGCAGTCGGCGGTGCCGACAGATTCACTCCCCCACACTGTTCTGTCCCCACTCCAGCGTCCTCCTGGGAAGAGCCTGCAGCCTCAGACATGTCGCCACACTCGTACCGACACCACTATCACACTGGGCTATAGGGGACAGACCCACAATAAGGCCTATTAGAGAAACACAGAGGGAGTTTGCCAGCTCACACCCAGCGCCTATCCCGGTCTGAAATTTTCTGTGCCCCCCCCACCCCACCGTTTAGCACCCTGTTACTTGTGACAGAAGTGTAGGAGGCCAGGACCAGCATCTCTGCAGCTCACTGTGGAGAGAAAATGGCGCTGATTAGAGCCGGGAGGACCAAGCCCCGCCCCTGTAATGGCGCGATTATGTCCCGCTATTTTTTATACTGGCGGGGGTCTGTATACAGTGCCTATGCACTGTATATTACTTTTGCCAGGCTTAACTTGAGGTATTATTGCTGCCCAGGGCGCCCCCCCTGCGCCCTGCACCCCAGAAGTGCCGCTTGTGCGAGGGAGCAATGGCGCGCAGCGCGGTGCATCTGAGACTGAAGTCTTCTGCCGTCTTTAGTGAAGTCTTCTGTACTTCGGTTACTCAAACGGCTTCTTTCTTCTGGCTCTGTGAGGGGGATGACGGCACGGCTCCGGGAACGAGCAGCTAGGCTATGCCAAGTGATCAGACCCTCTGGAGCTAATGGTGTCCAATAACCTAAGAAGCAGAGCCTTTAACTCACAGAAGTAGGACTGATTCTCTCCCCTCAGTTCCACGAAGCAGGGAGCCGGTCGCCAGCAGTGCTCCCTGAAAATAATAAACCTAAAAAAAGTACTTTCCAGAGAAACTCAGGAGAGCTCCCCTCGTGTGTGTCCAGTCTCTCTGGGCACAGAATCTAACGAAGGTCTGGAGAAGGGGCATAGAGGGAGGAGCCAGTTCACACCCCTTTTAAAGTATTAAAGCGCCCATGTCTCCTGCGGATCCCGTCTATACCCCATGGTCCTTTTGGAGTCTCGCCAAAAAGACCCTCTTGGCACGTCAGGTCGCTTGGGAATCTTTTACGTTAGGAGTCTTTTTTGCCGAAAATACATCTTAATCGCGACAGGGGGCCTTATTCAGGTTGCATCGCAATTGTGATGCAATCACATTTTTTGAAAAAGGTGCACTCCGCGTACGCGTAGTCCTGTCCTGTGAGTGCGCAAGCAATTAATGCGAGTGGATCACTTTAACTGTGAACGCCTTTGCCTTTTATACAGACATAAGCGAATTCGCAGGGCGGGCAGGGAGTGGCAACCGATGCATTTTCGGGGTGACATCGGGGAAACGGAGGCGTGCTGGCAGCGTTTTAGGGGCGGTTGAGTGTCGTCACACACATCCCCTCCGATCGAAAAAAAAAAAAAAGATTTTACTTACCGGTAAATCTATTTCTCGTAGTCCGTAGTGGATGCTGGGGACTCCGTAAGGACCATGGGGAATAGACGGAGGAGACATGGGCACTTTAAGAAAGAATTTAGATTCTGGTGTGCTCTGGCTCCTCCCTCTATGTCCCTCCTCCAGACCTCAGTTAGAGAAACTGTGCCCGGAAGAGCTGACAGTACAAGGAAAGGATTTTGGTAATCCAGGGCAAGATACATACCAGCCACACCAATCACACCGTATAACTTGTGATAAACTTACCCAGTCAACAGTATGAACAACAACAGAGCATCAGTTCAACCCTGATGCAACTATAACATAACCCTTATTGCAGCAATAACTATACACAAGTATTGCAGAAGTCCGCACTTGGGACGGGCTTACAGCATCCACTACGGACTACGAGAAATAGATTTACCGGTAAGTAAAATCTTATTTTCTCTAACGTCCTAGTGGATGCTGGGGACTCCATAAGGACCATGGGGATTATACCAAAGCTCCCAAATGGGCGGGAGAGTGCGGATGACTCTGCAGCACCGACTGAGCAAACACAAGGTCCTCCTCAGCCAGGGTATCAAACTTATAGAACTTTGCAAAAGTGTTGGAACCTGACCAAGTAGCCGCTCGGCACAGCTGTAATGCCGAGACCCCTCGAGCAGCCGCCCAAGAAGAGCCCACCTTCCTAATGGAATGGGCCTTTACTGATTTTGGCAGCGGCTATCCAGCCGCAGAATGAGCCTGCTGAATCGTGTTACAGATCCAGCGAGCAATAGTTTGCTTTGAAGCAGGAGCACCAAGCTTGTTGGAAGCATACAGGATAAACAAAGACTCTGTTTTCCTGACCCTATCCGTTCTGGCTACATAAACCTTCAAAGCCCTGACCACATCAAGCAACTCGGAATCCTCCAAGTCAGTAGTAGCCACAGGCACCACAATAGGTTGGTTTATATGAAAAGATTAAACCACTTTCGGCAGGAATTGTGGATGGGTCCTCAATTCTGCTCTATCCGCATGGAAAACCAGATAGGGGCTTTTATGTGACAAAGCCGCCAATTCTGACACACGCCTAGCCGAAGCCAAGGCTAGTAGCATGACCACCTTCCACGTGAGATATTTCAATTCCACCGTTTTGAGTGGTTCAAACCAGTGGGATTTCAGGAAACTCAACACCACGTTAAGATCCCAAGGTGCCACTGGAGGCACAAAAGGGCTGAATATGCAGCAGTCCCTTTACAAACGTCTGAACTTCAGGTAGAGAAGCCAGCTCTATTTGAAAGAAAATGGATAGGGCCGAAATCTGGACCTTAATGGAACCCAATTTTAGGCCCAAAGTCACTCCTGACTGTAGGAAGTGAAGGAAACGGCCCAACTGGAATTCCTCTGTAGGGGCCTTCCTGGCCTCACACCAAGCAACATATTTTCGCCATATACGGTGATAATGTTGAGCTGTCACGTCCTTCCTAGCCATTATCAGCGTAGGAATAACCTCATCCGGAATGCCTTTCTCTGCTAGGATCCGGCGTTCAACCGCCATGCCGTCAAAAACGCAGCCGCGGTAAGTCTTGGAACAGACAGGGCCCCTGTTGCAACAAGTCCTGTCTTAGAGGAAGAGGCCACGGGTCCTCTGTGAGCATTTCTTGCAGATCTGGATACCAAGTCCTTCTTGGCCAATCCGGAACAATGAGTATTGTTCTCACTGCTCTTTTTCTTATGATTCTCAGCACCTTGGGTATGAGAGGAAGAGGAGGAAATACATAGACCGACTGGAACACCCACGGTGTCACCAGTGCGTCCACAGCTATCGCCTGAGGCTCTCTTGACCTGGCGCAATACCTCTGTAGCTTTTTGTTGAGGCGGGATGCCATCATGTCCACCTGTGGCAGTTCCCACCGACTTGCAATCTGCGTGAAGACTTCTTGATGAAGTCCCCACTCTCCCGGGTGGAGGTCGTGCCTGCTGAGGAAGTCTGCTTCCCAGTTGTCCACTCCCAGGATGAACACTGCTGACAGTGCGCTTACGTGATTCTCCGCCCAGCGAAGAATTCTGGTTGCTTCCGCCATTGCCACCCTGCTCCTTGTGCCGCCTTGTCGGTTTACATGAGCCACAGCGGTGATGTTGTCTGACTGAATCAGAACCGGTTGGTCGCGAAGCAGGGTCTCCGCTTGACGTAGGGTGTTGTATATGGCCCTTAGTTCCAGGATGTTGATGTGAAGGCAAGTCTCCAGACTTGACCACAGACCTTGGAAATTTCTTCCCTGTGTGACTGCTCCCCACCCTCGGAGGCTTGCATCCGTGGTCACCAGGACCCAGTCCTGAATGCCGAATCTGCGGCCCTCGAGAAGGTGAGCACGCTGCAGCCACCACAGGAGAGACACCCTGGCCCTGGGGGATAGGGTGATTAACCGATGCATCTGAAAATGTCTGTGTCCAGAATCATGCCCAGAAAAGGCAGACGAGTCGTAGGAATCAACTGCGACTTTGAAATATTTAGAATCCAGCCGTGTTGCCGTAACACTTCCAGAGAACGTGCTACGCTGATGAGCAACTGCTCTCTTGACCTCGCTTTTATGAGGAGATCGTCCAAGTATGGGATAATTGTGACCCCTTGCTTCCGCAGGAGTACCATCATTTCCGCCATTACCTTGGTAAATATTCTCGGAGCCTTGGAGAGACCAAACGGCAACGTCTGAACTTGGTAATGACAATCCTGTACCACAAATCTGAGGTATGCCTGATGAGGTGGATAAATGGGGACATGAAGGTATGCATCCTTTATGTCCAGAGACACCATAAAATCCCCCCTTCCAGGCTTGCGATGACCGCTCTCAGCGATTCCATCTTGAACCGGAACCTTTTCAGGTACATGTTCAGGGATTTTAAATTCAATATGGGTCTGACTGAACCGTCCGGTTTCGGTACTACAAACATGGTCGAATAATAACCCCTTCCTTGTTGAAGGAGGGGAACCTTGACCACCACCTGTTGAAGATACAATTTGTGAATTGCAGTTAACACTATTTCCCTCTCGAGGGGGGAAGCTGGCAGGGCCGATTTGAGGTATCGGTGAGGGGGCATCTCTCCGAATTCCAGCGTGTATCCCTGAGACACAATATCTATTGCCCAGGGATCCAACTGGGAGTGAACCCACTTGTGGCTGAAATTTCGGAGACGCGCCCCCACCGGGCCTAGCTCTGCCTGTGGAGCCCCAGCGTCATGCGGTGGATTTTGTGGAAGCCGGGGAGGACATCTGTTCCTGGGAACTAGCTGTGTTGTGCAGCTTCTTTCCTCTGCCCCTGCCCCTGGCAAGAAAGGACGCACCTCGGACTTTCTTGCTTTTCTGTGATCGAAAGGACTGCATTTGGTAATACGGTGCTTTCTTAGGCTGTGAGGAAACATATGGCAAAAAATTTGACTTTCCAGCAGTAGCTGTGGAGACCAGGTCCGAGAGACCCTCCCCAAACAATTCCTTACCCTTGTAAGGTAAAACCTCCATGTGCCTTTTTGAGTCGGCATCACCTGTCCATTGGCGAGTCCACAGGACCCTTCTGGCAGAAATCGACATAGCATTTATTCTAGAACCCAGTAGACTAATGTCTCTTTGAGCATCTCTCATATATAGGACAGCGTCTTTTATAAGCCCCAGGGTCAATAATATAGTATCCTTGTCTAAGGTATCAAGTTCCTCAGACAGGGTGTCCGTCCATGCTGCTACAGCACTACACACCCAGGCCGACGCGATCGCTGGCCTCAGTAAGGTACCTGAATGTGTATAAATGGACTTCAGGGTACCCTCCTGCTTTCTATCCGCAGCATCTTTGAGGGTAGCCGTATCCTGTGACGGCAGGGCTACCTTCTTGGATAAGCGTGTTAAAGCTTTGTCCACCCTAGGGGAGGATTCCCAGCGTAACCTGTCCGTTGGCGGGAAAGGATACGCCATAAGAATCCGTTTGGAAATCTGCAGTTTTTTATCTGGAGATTCCCAAGCCTTTTCACATAACTCATTTAGCTCGTGTGAAGGGGGAAAGGTCACCACCTGCCTCTTTTCCCCATACATATGAACCCTCTTGTCAGGGACTGGGGTTTCCTCTGTGATGTGCAACACATCCTTAATTGCTATAATCATATAACGGATGGATTTAGCCAATTTTGGCTGTAACTTTGCATCATCGTAATCGACACTGGGATCAGAATCCATGTCGGTATCTGTGTCAACAATTTGGGATAGTGGGCGCTTCTGAGACCCTGACGGTCTCTGCGACATAGGATCAGGCACGGGCTGAGACCCTGACTGTCCTGAGGCTTCAGCTTTTTCAAACCTTTTATGCAAGGAATTAACATTATCATTTAAAACCTTCCACATATCCATCCAATCAGGTGTCGGCGCCGTCGGCGGAGACACCACATTCATTTGCTCCCGCTCTGCTTCCACATAGCCTTCCTCGTCAAACATGTCGACACAAGCGTACCGACACACCACACACACAGGGAATGCCCTTTTTGAAGACAGTTCCCCCACAAGGCCCTTTGGAGAGACAGAGAGAGAGTATGCCAGCACACACCCCAGCACTATAAACCCAGGAATAACACAGTAACTTAATGTTAACCCAGTAGCTGCTGTCATATTGATTTTTGCGCCTAATTATGTGCCCCCCCTCTCTTTTTACCCTCTTCTACCGTGTATCTGCAGGGGAGAGCCTGGGGAGCTTCCTCTCAGCGGAGCTGTGGAGAAAAAATGGCGCTGGTGAGTGCTGCAGAAGAAGCCCCGCCCCCTCGACGGCGGGCTTCTGTCCCGCTTAAATATGTATTTTCTTGGCGGGGGCTCATACATATATACAGTGCCCAACTGTATATATGTTCACTTTTGCCAAAAAGAGGTCCAAATGCTGCCCAGGGCGCCCCCTGCGCCCTTACAGTGACCGGAGTATGTGAGGTGTGTGGGAGCAATGGCGCACAGCTGCAGTGCTGTGCATTACCTCAGTGAAGACCGGAGTCTTCTGCCGCCGATTTCGAAGTCTTCTTGCTTCTCATACTCACCCGGCTTCTGTCTTCCGGCTCTGCGAGGGGGACGGCGGTGCGGCTCTGGGATCGGACGACGAGGGTGAGATCCTGTGTACGATCCCTCTGGAGCTAATGGTGTCCAGTAGCCTAAGAAGCAGGACCTATCTGCAGAGAGTAGGGCTGCTTCTCTCCCCTCTGTCCCACGATGCAGGGAGTCTGTTGCCAGCAGAGCTCCCTGAAAATAAAAAACCTAACAAAATACTTTCACACAGCAAGCTCAGGAGAGCTCACTGAAAAGCACCCAGCTCGTCCGGGCACAGATTCAAACTGAGGTCTGGAGGAGGGACATAGAGGGAGGAGCCAGAGCACACCAGAATCTAAATTCTTTCTTAAAGTGCCCATGTCTCCTGCGGAGCCCGTCTATTCCCCATGGTCCTTACGGAGTCCCCAGCATCCACTAGGACGTTAGAGACAAAAGGCGGCGCCACAGTTTCTTTGACCACGCTGTAATTGCGTTGCGATTGCAATTACAGCGTGATCGCAGTGGGTGGGCGGTGGGTCGCATACTGGTCATCCTTGCCCTGCGATAGGTGTCCCCAGCATGCGATTGCAAGGATTACAGATTCAGCTTCAGCTAAAAAGCAGAATCTGCAATCCTTACTGAATAAGGTCCAATGAGACTGTGCTGACTAATTTGATACATGACACTTGTATATTGTGTGTTACGTAGTCTGTATACGGAGCAGAACAGCACTTTTATTGGAAAAAAGCTGTGGGCGACTGAGTCTCTGAATCTGTATATGAAGTGCTACAAAGTAGAGGCCGCAGCTTTTTTCCAATATACAGTAAGTGATGTTCTGTTCCGTATCCAGACTCAGTCACACACAATATACAAGTTTCATATATCAAATTAATCAGCACAGTCTCCTTGTGCGTCCTAGCAACATTGGTGGTTATTCCAAGTTGATCGCTAGCCGTTTTCGTTTGCAGCACAGCAATTAGGTAAAAAAGCGGCTCTTCTGCGCATGCGTATGCGGCGCAATGCGCACGCGCGACGTACTTTCACAACAGCCGATGCAGTTTCACACAAGGTTTAGCGACGCTTTTCAATCGCACTGCTGGCCGCAGAGTGATTGACAGGAAGTGGGTGTTTCTGGGAGGTAACTAGCCGTTTCCGGGGAGTGTGTGGAAAAACGCAGGCGTGTCAAATACAAATGTAGGCGTGCCTGGGGAAACGCAGGTGTGGCTGGCTGAACGCAGGGCGTGTTCGTAATGTCAAAACAGGAACTAAACAGACTGAAGTGATCGCTAGCTAGGAGTAAGTCTCGAGTTGCTCAGAAACCGCACAATCTTTTTTTGTAGTAGCGCTGCGATCCTTTCGGTCGCACTTCTGCTAAGCTAAGATACACTCCCAGAGGGTGGCGGCTTAGCGTTTGCACGGCTGCTAAAAGCAGCTACCGAGCGAATAACTCGGAATGAGGGCCATTGTATTGTGACTAAGATGCATTTTTGGGGGAAATAAAAAGAAATCCAATGTTAGCAGAGTTGCACGGGAGCTGGCAGCTCACACACGCTAGACATCTCACGCTGCACGTTGTATCGAGGCTAGATACAGGAGGACGCATCTGTATATCATTTTCCAAAGCAATAATAATTAGCATTAAAAACTTTATGTAACTAATGATCAAAAAATTTGGCTTCCTCCCAAATATGAGAGGGATGTTCTGACTTGTGAACAAGAAATACTGATTGTTAAGCTTAGGGCTAATACAAACAGGTTTACCACATTTCAATTTCCTGTAGTAAACAATGAACATGAACAAAGGAACAAAGGAACAAGGATATTATTTTGTGATATTGCTGCAATATCATGGAATTCACCCAATATTGTCGTGTGGCCTCAAAACATTTATGATGTCCTATAATGATTAACCCATACAGTCATGATCTGCCATGTTTGAAAGTGGAGTTGTCATAAGGTTATTGGTCCTAGTTTACAACCATTTCCTAATGTCACTACCAGCTTCCGTGATCCACCAGCTCAGCTCACACTCTGAACACTCGGATATTTGCCACTTTGACCACCTATAGGGGAGACATAAACCGCTTTTAGACCAATATTGCGGGTCGCAGCCTGGAGCCTGAAACGGATGCTACCCGGCTGCGACCCGCGTAAGCCCCCTTTCCCACCGCAGTCACCAGCCTGGCATATTGCCGGGTTGGTGACGATGCCTGTGAACCAGCGGGGGCGGCGCTGGGAGATCACATGATCTCCAAGCGTCGCCTGTATATACACTGTAACCGGGATGCCGTGTCGATGCGACCCGGCTAACGTTTACACCGCACAGTTTGCCACTAATTCAACCCTGCAAACTATCCGAGTTGGAATACTGGGTCACTCGACGCGGATTATTCCAACTCGGACCTTTTACACCGAGCAGCAACACTGGTTATGCACGCTTATGTGCAATAACCTGTGTTATATGCTGGCGGTGTAAAAGGGGTAGAAATGTATCCTGGTTTTTCCCTATAACAGTCCTAGTTTTTCAAACTAAAAAACTTTAGCTGAGAATAATTACATTCCAAATCTTTGCACACCCAGTTTCACAGGATTAGCAGGGAAGAACTGAATAACTGTTTAATTGCATTTGGCTCAGATAATGTATTGAATGGAAATGATCGACAAAGAACACTTCATGTTACATGGGTGTGTCAGTGTTCTGGGCACCTACTTATGACATTCTTTGTACTTTTAGCTAAACTGAAATTATACATTATCTACTTGTTCTTTCCAATTTATTGGTCAAAGAAAAAAAAAATCAAAAAGCAGTAAATGCTTTGGGGTCTATTTATTAAAGGTACATTGTCACAAAATGACATACTGAGACCGGCGAGTCTCCGTGCAGCCCACTCTACTGTGCTGCGGTTCGTAGGGTAATCCGGACTCCGACGCCCAACTCTGCTAATGTTGTTATTAATAGTTCTATATGTATTTAAATCCAATGTTTTTTGTTTGATTACATGTAGTTTTTATGTGACATTAAATATTTATTATACTTTATATATTGCCTTGAATATTTAGTGTAATGTACATTGCGCAGCCAATTTTTCTTCTGCACTGCTACTTTGACTGTGACCCTGACCTCGGACCACCTGACTACGTTATTGGCTACTGATTCTGTACCTCGCTTCAGTTACACTCCCAC
The DNA here is from genome assembly GCF_028390025.1 of Pseudophryne corroboree. Lineage (NCBI taxonomy): Eukaryota > Metazoa > Chordata > Amphibia > Anura > Myobatrachidae > Pseudophryne > Pseudophryne corroboree. The sequence goes on along the minus strand of NC_086445.1, from coordinate 860,898,993 downwards.
AACATCACATCCATAGGGCAGCGACCTGTGGACTCCCTGCAGCAAAGCTCATCCTGCCTTGCAGCGGTACTTGGCAAAGACTTGGGGGTCTGTTAGACTCTGTGCCTTGACCCTTCCAGCACAAATTGTGGTCGGACAGCATCCTATGCACCCAGAACGTGATATACATAAACCCTAAATCCTACAAAAATGGGATTATACACAGGATTTAGGGCTTCTGTCTATCTGTCAAAGTCACCATCCTGGGGGCGACTATTGCTGGCGGTAGCGTTCACCAGGGGCCTCCTGCAGTGCTTCCCCAAGCAAAGCAGTGTAAAGCCTATTTAGCATACTACTATCAACACCATCTCTTCTTTTCTTACTTTCTTATTATTTAGCTGATTATTATTATTATTATTATTATTATATTTTTTTTTTATAGAATGTGGAAATGGAAGCTCAGTCCTCAGTGGGTATGCTATATTAAAGAAACAAAAACAAACACTCAACAGTACTAATGTGGGTCCTTACAAATCAAGGTCCATGTACTTATGAATGCTAGAGAGATTTAAGCTTTACAAATAACCCTGGCATGTTAAAAGGACAGAATTATCAATTGTGGGTCAGGATGAATTTAGCTCAGGATGCAGTCAAGATCCCGCCGGACGGAATCCCGGCGGTCGAAATACCGACACCGGGATCCCGACCGGCACAATCCCGACATATTCTCCCTCTGTGGGTGTCCACGACACCCACAGAGGGAGAATAAATTAGTGTGTCGAGCGTAGCGAGGCACCTTGCCCGCAGTGCGGCGAGCCTGCAAGGGGGCGCGTTGCGCTCGCCCCCCTGTCGGGATTGTGCCAGTCGGGATCCCGGTGTCGGTATTCCGACCGCCGGGATCCCGTCCGGCGGGATTTCGTACTGATCCCTTTAGCTCCCATTCTTAAGTTATGGCTCTTTTGTGTATATCACTGTGAAATAATACTCATATAGTTATAACTATGAAACCATCTCTCTGCAGGCTCCGGACAGATGACATATTACAACAGTGTGTTGTAGGTTGACATAACAGGCTGTTAATCACCCTATCACCATGACAATTACAGCCAAGAAGGGCAGCCAAGTGACCTTAACGAAAGCAGGATTTTATTTTTCTTTTAAATGCACATTTATTAATGTCTAGCTGATTGCACAGAATTACACCAATATTATAGGTAAGAGAATTGTAATGCTAGAATGATATACCTTATAACATTTGTGTATTGATGAAACACAGGACTTTGATTTAGACTGATAAATAAACCAGCATTAAATGGTGTAGGGTAATTATCCTAAAGGACATTATAAGTGGCTGGGGGTGCTCCCTGGAATCGAATACACTGTACTCAGAAAAGGTTCTAATCGACACAGGTTGATTATCAGAGGATAATCCCTTTATGGGGCACTCTTTTGGGTATGAGACATATAGAGTAAATTAATTAATTTTAATTCTATATGTATCATACCCAAAAGAGTGCCCGAAAAAGGGATCATCCTCTGATAACCGACATGTGTCGATTAGAACTTTTTATGAGAACATTTGTGTATTGATCAGGCTGTCAAGTTTGGCTTTTTATTGCCACATCACATGGGTGGACATTATTTCATTAGCTGAAGACAATAACCAGACAAAGCGTAAAGCACATGATAACATAAAAAGCATAATACAGTCCTTAAGGCATAGAAGGTAAACAACACATTAGGTTTTAGGGCAATAGTACACAATTTAATTTCATTCTAAATATAGCCTAGTACTGTAGTACAAAAAGATCATACAAAACAGCTATAAGCTTTCCATCTGGTCTAGAGTTTACTTGTAAGCCTATACATAACGCACTTGGGTGTTAGTAATATAAAAAGCGGATATCTTGTTCCAAACAGGTGGCAAGTAAAATGATCTAGAGGTATTAAAAGGTATAACAAATATATTATTACATGCAATGTCTATGGATCGGATTAAGCAGTGGGTGAAGTAACACAAATGTATACAGCCAGGATTTATAGACCACACCAGTTGAAAGAGATAATTATTTAGGACTAATAGGTTGGTATCACATATCACCACCTTTTCAGTTGCAGTTCCTAAAAAGCAAATATCCAGGGCTTTTGTGTATCTTAGGGGGCGATGTACTAAGTAGTGAAAAGAGTGGAGAAGTGAGCCTGTGGAGAAGTTTCCCATTACAACCAATCAGCTGCTCTGTATCATTTTATAGTATGCAAATTATAAATGTTACTTCATTGCTGTATGGTTGCCATGGACAATTTCTCCACTGGCTCACATCTCCACTCTTTTCTCTGCTTACTACATCTCCCCCTTTGAAAGTCCCAACTAATCAGCTCCTGTCATTTTTCAAACACAGCCTGTAACATGGCAGTTAGAAGCGGATTAGCTGGTACTTTATTTCCATCCATTTTATCTCTTTCCAAGGCTTAGTACATAGATCCCTTAGTAACAGTGTAAGCATAGTGGTGGCAATGGCACCATTGGCTTTTATTTGACCTTTTTCAAATGTCTATACTAATGCGTGAAGTGAATAAAAAACAAATACTGTAGGTGTGTTTACCAACTCTCGGATGGATGATATGGATGCTGAGCCGTACTAGTATGATTTGCTAATACCTAGAACAGAGGCATAAAGTCTAACACATTGGTGGTTTTTACCAGAGACCCGCACAAGGTTTTTTTGGCTTTGCTGCACCTGGTTACGGCCCTCTGCCTGGTTAACTACATATGTGGTTGGTGAATATTGGAGGCACTGAAGGAGTACATAGAGGCAGAACCAAGATGCATGGTAAAGCGTAGTAAACAGAACCAGGTCAGAAGCTGAAAGGTAATGAGGTACCATGGGATGGGTAGGATTAGATCAGAGGACTAGGTGAAGTCATAACCGGAAGATTGCTAGGAGCAGAAACGAAGGAAGAAGAAATAAAAAGGTCAAAAGGAGGCCTGGAATCAGAACCAGGAGATCGTGAGAAGCAGTCCCAATGTAGCAGGAAAGGAGAGTCGTCATACAGAATGGATCAGAACACTGAGAATCACACTGGGAGACACAGAGACCAGACACTGGAGTACATCTATGGAGCCTAATGCTCTGGCACTGAATAGTGTTTAGAGACTAACATTTATAGGGGGGGGGGGGGGGGGGGGGGGGGAGTTTAAATTTGGTGCAAAATGTAATGTCATATTTGACATGCCTGTAGCTGGTAGAATGGCAAGTGCACTCCTATGGGAGCTCAGGCTGCGTGGAAAACAAACGGTCAACAGCAGCAGCCAGCCAAGGAAGAGCTGCCACTGCTTCATTCAGAGACCTGAAGATGCCGGCAGTCCTCTGTAAAAGCTAGGTTGACAGGAGATACCAGCAGTCCTTGCAGCAGACAGGAGGGGGACTGCTGGCAATGGGAGCTGTGGTAGGTAAGTGGGAACCAGGCTCCGGCACGCTGTGACAGTGTGAATGAGCCCTATGGGTCTGATTCAGAGTCGGTGGTTGTGCTTCCAGGTTGTACTAAGGTTCGTCCCTGGGTTGCCCGAAGAACAGCCCTGTGGTAATCTGGAGCACAAACTGGATGCATCCCACTGCAAGTACAGCTCTGGAAAGAGCTTCCGAGAAGTTCTGGCAGTAACTACTATGTTCTTTGCAGTGACCACCATATAATGCAGAGGTCATCACAATGACTGCCATAAAATACAGAAAACATTGCAGTGACCGCCATATAATACATGTTCTCTGTATTATATGATAGTCATTGTGATGGTGGTCACTGCAATGTTCTCTTTATTATATGGCGGTCACCGAGATACTTTCAATATTACGTAATGGTCACTGCAATGCTCTCTGCATTATATACTGGTCACTGCAATGCTCTCTGCACTAAACAGTGGTCACTGTAATGCTGTTATATGACAGGCACTGCAATGCAACTGACACTGCATACCTGTATTGTACATGCTCAAAGTAGAAAACATCTGTGATTTAACCAATATGTCTACATGACTTTTGTTGTCAACTTTACAGTGTTTGGGAGCAAATGGACGACTGTCATTTGCTTCCGTACATTACCAGATTATTAGTCATACCAGCCAGATTGGACAGATGGTCTGCCAGATAATAGTACAGTGTATGCCCAGCTGTAGACACAACGCAATGCAGCTAGGATGCACCAGGCGACTGTGCTGATTAATTTGATATGTAACAATTGTATATCTGTGTGCGACTGAGTCTGGATATAAAACACAACGTATTTGGCATGGAAAAAAGCCACGGCCGCTTCATCGTAACATTTTGTATGCAGATTCAGAGACTCAGTCACACACAAATATACAAGTGTCACATATCAAATGAAACAGCACAGTCTCCTGGTGTGTGCACGACGCATTGTGTTGCATCTAAGATTCTTTTTTAGCAAAGAAAGACACCCGACGTTAGCAGTCTTAAGTGACCTGGCTTACCAAGAGGGTCTTTTTGGCGCACCTGCAGAAAAGATGAGGACACATCTGTAAAACTGTAAGCTCAACCCAGCTCAAACATGCACATCTGCAAAGCAGTAAGTTACCCCGCACAGCCCTGGTCCAGTATTGCCATTGCAGCTATTTATTTTTTTAAATGGCAACAGGTAAGAAGGGAATTAATTTATTAATTTACTGCAGTGGCTAGGGATGTGGGATTAAAATGCATATCAATATGACAATAATTAGTGAACAATTTTTTTCTTTTTTCTTTTTTAATTAATCTAATCTATTCCTGCACTCAAGGAAAGGCAGACAATACATTTCACACAGAGTCACAAAAACACTCCAATGTTTTCTTGTTATACAGTAGCTCCACTATAGAGTGGCTGAAGGTAGTTGCTAGCTATGCCCTCCATGGAGACAGCCCCACCTATATGGAGACCACACCCACATCGGTCACACCCCCACATCACTTGTCACATCAGCACACAATAGGCCCTTCATAAATTTCAGCTCTAGGCCCATGTCGACATTAATATGAGTCCCAACTCAGATTCAGGCCCTACAGACAGATTCAGGCCCTCTTCCCTCATCATTGCTGCAGTCATGTTAAACAGCACTTCTAGTTGCAAGTGCTTTTACTAACGCAGTGTGTCTTTTTGTTGCTTTCTTTTTCTGGAAAACACTGTAACGTAGCATTTCGTATGCAGATACAACAAAGCAGATGTCCCTTTGGTGCATGTACAGACACATCACAGCAGATGTAATGTAGTGTAGTGTAGTATGGTTGTTCCAAAAATATTTTTGATTATATAAGTTGGTTAAGTGGTAATACTAAAGCTTAACATATGTCAATGTGGTGTGACAAAGAAAAACGCTTTGCCTTCTAGATGTTATTGTTGAAACAGCAGGGCCGGACTGGGACTAAAAATAGGCCATGGCATTTTTGAAGCACACAGGCCCACCTCTGTGACTCCTCCCCTTAGTATTCCTGACTCCTCCCACTTATTAGTCTATGTTCTTACAAATATAATTAATATTCTAACAACATACAGGTGTACATCATTCTCTATTAAAATATACACAACCAGTGGTTGAAGTGGAAATTTTGAAGTGGGGGTATGGAAATGTGAGGTTTGTACGGAAAAGGGGCGTGGTCACTCAAAGGGGGCGTGGCCTTCAGTGTAGTTTACCACACCATACACCCCTTGTACGCATTATGCACCACAATAGTAGGACCCCTTATACTATCTAGTACTGCTGCCCCTTTCACATTATACCACACAGTATGAGCCAAAATTCACATTACAGCACCCGGTATGAGCCGAAATTTACATTATATGCCCCCGATAGTGCAGTGCCAGGGATACAAATGCCCCCACAGTGCCAGGTATACAAATGCCCCCACAGTGCCAGGTATACAAATGCCCCCACAGTGCCAGGTATACAGATGCCCCCACAGTGCCAGGTATACAGATGCCCCCCACAGTGCCAGGTATACAAATGCCCCCACAGTGCCAGGTATACAGATGCCCCCACAGTGCCAGGTATACAGATGCCCCCACAGTGCCAGGTATACAAATGCCCCCACAGTGCCAGGTAAACAATTGCCCCCACAGTGACAGGTAAACAATTGCCCCCACAGTGACAGGTAAACAATTGCCCCCACAGTGCCAGGTATACAAATGCCCCCACAGTGCCAGATCCACAAATGCCCCCCACAGTGCCAGGTATACAAATGCCCCCACAGTGCCAGGTATACAAATGCCCCCACAGTGCCAGGTATACAAATGCCCCCACAGTGCCAGGTATACAAATGCCCCCACAGTGCCAGGTATACAAATGCCCCCACAGTGCCAGGTATACAGATGCCCCCACAGTGCAAGGTATACAGATGCCCCCACAGTGCCATGTATACAGATGCCCCCACAGTGCCAGGTAAACAATTGCCCCCACAGTGCAAGGTATACAAATGCCCCACAGTGCCAGCCAATTGCCCCCACAGTGCCAGGTATACAAATGCCCCCACAGTGCAAGGTATACAAATGCCCCCACAGTGCCAGGTATACAGATGCCCCCACAGTGCAAGGTATACAGATGCCCCCACAGTGCCATGTATACAGATGCCCCCACAGTGCCAGGTAAACAATTGCCCCCACAGTGCCAGGTATACAAATGCCCCACAGTGCCAGCCAATTGCCCCCACAGTGCCAGGTATACAATTGCCCCCACAGCAGCCAGTGCTGCAGCTGCTTACCACTGCTGCTGCTGCTCCTCCTCCTCCGGGCTGTGAGGGACGGGGGTGAGAGTGCCGGGCGCCCGCCAGCGCGGCTGTGTCTGGCACGGTAGCGTATAGCGTTCAAACCAGCCGCCGGTTCGTGAGCCAATCAGAGCTCGCGGACCGGCGGCTTCTGATTGGCTGCCGGTCCGCGAGTTCTGATTGGCTCACGAACCGGCGGCTGCTTTGAAGTCCGCTATACGCGCCGCGCCAGACAGCCGTGCTGGCGGGTGCCCGGCGCTCTCACCCCCGTCCCTCACAGCTCTCCAATCCTGAACAGTATAATTTTGGATAGTGACATCTCAGTTTTCTTAGGCCCACTTTAGGACACATTTATAGTGATTAGGGTACTAGTGGGAATGCTTTTACCTTTCTATCTATAGCTTATACAATAAGCCCTTCTGTAACTAATATTTATTCACATCTATATTATAGCACATACAAATGACTTACCACCATACTTTCATGCCGTCTGAGCACAGAGAAAGAGAAGGCAGGACAGGAGCAGTAGTGGCAGGCCTTATAACAGGTGTACATTTTACCAGAGCTTCCTGTAACCTAATGGAAGACAGAAAAACAATAATGAATCAGCCTATGCTATCTACAATCAATCAATATAAGCCTTGCACCAGCCAATCCAGCATGCCAAGAGACATTCTGCATGAAGAGAGCTTGAGTGAACTGAGGCAAAGTTTAATGTATGCCTGCATCGTGCATGATCCGGGAACTAAGCGCAACTATGGGGGATGCAGACTTGTATACATTTCAGTTGCATCTTCTCTTGTGACCGAAAGGGCGTAAATGGGCTGTAATGGGGTGTTCTCATGTATGGAAAATTACAGAGACGGGAGTATTGATGCATTTGCAGGTTATGCACATTCGGATAGAAGTGTAAATATGCCTTAAGCAAATCTTTTGCACAAAAATAGGACAGTGCAAGTGTACCCTGATGATGATGATCATCATCATCATCACCACCAACAAACTAAGTGTATAGTCTGGGGGGAGGTTTGGATGCTAAGATACATTCAACTTTTCATACTTTCTAAATCAGTGGTTCACAACTCCAGACCTGCAACGGGTCATGTTTTCTGGATTTCTTTAATAATGCACAGGTGAGTTAATCTATATTCCTGGTTCAGTAATTAGTCCACCTACATACACATGGATATCCATCAAATATGACCTGTTAGGGATACCCGAGGACTGTAGCTAAAAACCACTCTTCTAAATGAGGGTTCTATGTACTAAGGTGCATACACACTAGTCGATTTTGAGCTCAAAGTAGCTCACTTTTAGGCGTTTTAGGCTACTTTGAGCTCAAAACCTCCTAGTGTGTATGGCCAGGCAATGAGTGGTGGGCGCTAATGCGTGCTCCCGCATCATCGCCGTCCGCCGCTGTCCGTCGGCTTGTTTTACCGGCAGAGTGAACCACTTTCCACAGTCTCCTACTGTGGAAAGTGGTTCACCCTCGTGAACATCGCTGGGCCGAGTGATAATAGCTCAGTGTGTATGAACTGAGCGATTCTCCTGCCAGCGATGTTCACATCATCGCTGTGCATACACACTGGGCAAAAACTGCCTAGTGTGTATGCATCTTTAGCCTTGGAGAAAGATAAAATGGATGGAGATAAAGTACAAATCAGCTAGCTCCTAACTGTAATTTTAACACTGCCTACAACATGGCAGTTAGTAGCTGATTAGCTGGTACTTAGGTTTAGTACTCCTAGGTTTAGTACATAGACCACTAAATTGTGATTTGTGGTGTAGTCCCATTTCATTACCAGCAGCGGCTCCTATCTTTTGTGGGCAGGGGGGCTAATGATGTCCATGCCGGAGAGGGAGAGAGCCAGCCCCCGGACAGCCGGGACCCTGCACCTATGCAATGGATCTGCCAGGCGCCGGGACTTGCGCATAAGTGGCTGCTTGAGTGTGCATGCACAAACCCCTGGCTTCTATGGACTACATAGGTTGCAGCCCATAGAAGCCAGGTAGAGCCAACGATGTGGCAGGGTGTTGGAAGCCAACTCTCTGCTAATAGCAGCCCGGAGGGAAGAAACACCTCCCGATAGGACTGCCTGTCCTGTGGGTGACAGGCAGGTAGCACTTCCAATAGGAAGTCACTGCCAGTCACAGTGAAGCCACTGAGCCGGTGTAGTCACAGAGACTGCAACTGGCTTAGCTGAGCTCACTGAAGTGGCGGAATGTACTGGGGGGGGGGGGGGGGGTCACCATTCCTGCTCCCCATAGGTAAAGTCTGCCACTGTTCACCACTGCATTTCTGGTGAATACTTTTAAACTTACTCCAGAAGGGGCCATTTTAGACATGTTCTCATACAAGTCCATAAGTTTTTATTGGGGTTTCAGTGGCAGCGCAAAAAAGTGTGTTAAAGTTGTGGATAAAAATTATCTTCTCTCAAAGGGTGTAGTATGGTATGCCGGCGGCCGGGCTTCCGGCGACCAGCATACCGGCGCCGGGAGCCCGACCGCCGGCATACCAACAGTGTGGCGAGCGCAAAGGAGCCCCTTGCGGGCTCGCTGCACTCACCACGCTGCGGGCACAGTGGCGCGGTACGCGCGCCACGCTATTTATTCTCCCTCCAGGGGGGTCGTGGACCCCCACGAGGGAGAATGTCTGTCGGTATGCCGGGTGTCGGGATCCCGGCACCGGTATACTGTGCGCCGGGATCCCGACATTCGGCATACTGAAGACCACCCCTCTCAAATGTCCTTGTTTCAACAGGTAGTGTGCTACACATTCCGAAAGGAGTCCAATACGCTTCTCTGAAACCTGAAAGAGTTTCTTTTCTATCTTATCACTCCACAAAAAGAGCAACTCTGGGTTTGTTTTATAACTTGCATAGAAGAGGAAGACAATCCAATTTTTCTTGTTTCATATTCCTAATGTACTTTTTTTTCTCTCTTTCAATTACCTTTCATTGGTCCCTCTATTTTAATATAATATCCTGTATTGTGTTTACACTTACAGTACATTCTGTATTATACCATCAGTTATGTTTCTTGCCTCAATGTATATATTTGTTGTAGTTTGCTGCTTTTGTGTACTGTTTTGTTACATGTGATTAGATAAATAAAAAAAAAAAGAAAGAAAGAAAACTATAGAAAAAAAATAATGCCCCTTTTCCACTAAAATCCCAGTTCCGACCCTGGCTTTGGAACACCAATCTAATCCGGGTTAAAATCCATTCACATCCTGGGTTATTTCCAGTGTGACGTCATTTGCACTGCACACTGGTGCAGTCTCTCTGTACTGCCAGCGCTTGGAGATATTTCTCCAAGCGCCAGTGATTCAGTTCTGGCAATGCTTTTAACAGCAGCCGGGTTCGATGACCCACATCAGTCTTTTGCACTGCCCCAGCACCTGGGTCCAACCCTGCTTGCTACTCCAGTTAGATTCCTGGGTCACTAGATCCTGGGTTATTTTCTTGGGACCCTTTTCCACTGAGCTGCGACCCATGTTAACCTCGCAATAACCCAGGTTATGGCGGCAGTGGAAAAGTGATATCAATCATGGGACACACATGTGAGTGGGCACCTCCAGGACCTTATGGGTGTTAGACTTGTGGATCAATAGGGTAAATGTCTTCCCTTCTTCATGGCAGTAATGTGCCTCCAAAAATCTTACTTACATTTGTGGTAACAGTTCCTTTATCAACTTGTCTGAATAATATCACTGAAGAAAATACAGTTGGGGACTGAGAAATGATGAACTGAAAGGACTATTGGCCAATCATCTGCAGTTGGAGATTCCAGCTTGCTGTGCTCCGGGGTAAATTCCAGAGTGTCATGGCTTCTGCTGGAGACCCTAGAAACAGACCCCGATGCTACCTGTCCGGGCGCTGTCGGTTCCTTTCAGCGGTGCATCTGTGAGCGGCTGGTCTCCAGGATTGCTGAGGTCGCTGTGGGTGCTTTGACTTCTATCCCTCCGGCTGCAGTGGTTGGATCTCTCTCTCTCCATGCCAGCCTCTGCATGTCGTCTGTTCTGACGGCACTCCACGTGGTGGAGTTTCTGCTATCCCGGGGGGTGGTCTGAGCATCTCCATGTTCTGGGATGTCAGCTGACTGGAACTATTAATGGAAGGGTAGTTGCTGGTTTACCCGCAGCCTCAGCAAACCAGCAGCAATTAGCTCCTATAAAGAGACACTTGAGGACAAATCACCAGTACAACAAGAATCACAGCCCTCCATGTGAGCTCTGTCAAAGTGCTCCTCAGAGTGTCCTCTCTGAACCCTCTGATCCAGTTACCAATACTAGTTATTCAGCTAATATGGCTCCATCTAAAGCTTCACCAGCATAAGCCCGGTGTGCAGCAAAGACCTCTCTGGTACCAGCTCGGAGTCCAGCAAAAGCTTCACCAGTACCAGCCTGGTGTGCAACAAATGCCTCTCCGGTACCAACCTGGAGTCCAGCTAAAGCGCCACTGGTACCAACCTGGAGTCCAGCTAAAGCGTCACTGGTACCAGCCAGGTGTGCAACAAAGATCTCTCCGGTGACAGCCTAAAGTCCAGTTAAAGTCTTTCCAGCACCACTCTGGAGTCCAGCTAAAGCTTCTTCAGTACCAACCTGGAGTCCAACTAAAGCTTCAATGAGTCCAGTCTGGTATGCAACATAGATCTTTCCGGAACCAGCTTGTAGTCCAGTTAAAGTCTCACCTGTCTGGAGTTCAGTATGAATCCCACCGGTCCCACCCAGAGCTCCATCAGATCTAGTTCACTGACTACCAACTACCAGAGTCGACTCTGGTGTCCAGCCAAGAATCCGCTCCACAGTCCAGCCAACGTTCCAGACCAGCCTCTCTAATCAATTGTACTACTATCATTTCACCAGCAGTCTCCGTCGTTCCTAGTATCCAGATTCTGCACAGCTCCATTTGTCTCTTATTGATACATGTGAAGAAACTACATCAAGCCTCCTCACCTTTTGCATAAAGATGAGTCTCCACCTCCAAGCCCCAACACCAGTCTGGGAACACAAACAAGTCAAGGCCTGACTCAGAGAATAAAAAAGTAGTCACATCACAACAAAGAGAAACAAATCTGTGCCATCCACAACTTAGATTTTGTTTCTTCAATTGTTTCCTGGTCGAGAAAAGTGAAATAAGGGCAATAGTAACACATAGTAACATAGTATATGAGGTTGAATAGTGGCAAATTGCCCATCGTGTTCAACATGTTTTAAGTTGTGATGGGTCTACATACTTGCTAAATAATGTTTTATGACTAGTTAGCTACTATAACTAACAATAAATTGATATATTTCTTTGATTGATTTATTGATCAACAATAAATAAGAGTTTTCAAGGTAATACTGGGCCTGATTCAGATGTGGACACTGTTGCAGCAAGTCTGGAAGCTTATGTTGTTAATGCCACAACCAATGGACTACTAGCTGCGGCACTGCTCTACCGATGTGTGTAACATCGGATCATGGCAATGATTTGATATAAATGACTCACGTGCTGTGGCTGCAGAGCCAGACGTATGCATTTGCAATATACCAAAATACACTATTTGTATGTGCTTTGTATTTTTTTGAGTAACTTACACCAATTGTGAAAACAACCCCTCATCAGCCTGAGAGTGTTCTACATCATGTACCATAATCATCACTCGTCTGTTAATTGTCTCAAGTTAATTTACTGTACTGCTCTGGCTGCTGCTCACGGATACATACAGATACTGTTCTTTCCCATTTACCATCCCCTAGAGACTCGTCAAGGAAATGTTTGACTGCTTAAAGCTGCCAAGTTCTAAATCTGACCCTTGGCAGGAAGTCAAGTCTCAGCCTGCATATGGCTATAACTGAAAAATGTTTACAAGCAACTTAGTCTTCTGTAACAACCACATAGACAAAAGCAGCAGCCGCCCAGGTTGTGGGAATTTACTGAAGAACCATAATACTGTATCTGTTTCTACACAAATTTAAGTGAAACCAGATTTTCTCTACATACAGGGCACAGATTTTAGCGTGACACTTGTGCAGCTAATAAGGAGCAAAATTTATCCATAACGAAGATGTGTTCCTTCAAAATATAATTTTCACAAGTTTAGTGAAAATTACGCCATATATTGAAATTTATGCAAAATAATAGAAGCTTTGTTACTACTGTCACATGTACCAGACACACAATCTGTATATGGTCATCATGGAGTATGTAAAAAATGTATTTAGGGGGTTATTCAGGTTTGTTAGCAAACAAAAAAAGTAAGCAATTGGGCAAAACAGGGCTTAAAGTGGTCCTGGAGAGGTGGGGGAACTCACATCGCCCGCAATCCCTCCTGCTTAGTGCGCGCCGAAGCCGCGCGCACCGCAGAAATGGGTGTGGCCTCATAAGGGAGGGGCGTGGCCTCACAAGGAAGGGGCGTGGCCTCACAAAAGTACCACCAATTCAAAATAATGCTTCACAGTAGCACAATCTTATTCACACTGCCCGCCCCACATACTAGTGCCCTTTACTCACACAATGCCCACAATAGCAGAGCCACTTACACACACAATGCCCACAGCAGTGCCCTCCCCCTCCTAATTTTAGATTTGGTTCACATTATATCAGTATATGTTGAACAACCTTTGCTCACCTCTGTTAGGTCTTCTGTGTGTCCCTTCTGCTTTCTTGTCTACTTTGTCACTCTCCTCATGAGTCCATACACTTTAGCGCTGTGTGCAAGAAACCACATCGGCGCCCCCCGTCATATTTAAAATAGGACCAGTGACAAAAATTTAGGGGGAGGGGGCGTGGTCACAAAATAATACCAATTCATATTATGCTGCACAGTAATCTCCATTATTCAAATTACGCCGCACAGTAGCACCACTTACACACATTACACCAGGTAGAGCCCCTATCATGCGTTATGCCAGGTAGAACCCCCTTTTACACAGTACGGCAGGCAGAGCCGCCTTTTACACAGTACGGCAGGCAAAGTCCCCCTTATACACAGTAAGAGAGAGAGAGCCCCCTTTTACACAGTACGGCAGGCAGAGCCCCATTTTACACAGTACGGCAGGCAGAGCCCCCTTTTACACAGTACGGCAGGCAGAGCCCCCTTTTACACAGTACGGCAGGCAGAGCCCCCTTTTACACAGTACGGCAGGCAGAGCCCCCTTTTACACAGTACGGCAGGCAGAGTCCCCCTTATACACAGTAAGAGAGACAGAGCCCCTTTTTACACAGTACAGCAGGCAGAGCCCCATTTTACACAGTACGGCAGGCATAGTCCCCCTTATACACAGTAAGAGAGAGAGAGCCCCCTTTTACACAGTACGGCAGACAGAGCCCCATTTTACACGGTACGGCAGGCATAGCCCCCCTTATACACAGTAAGAGAGACAGAGCTCCCTTTTACACAGTACGGCAGACAGAGCCCCATTTTACACAGTACGGCAGGCATAGTCCCCCTTATATACAGTAAGAGAGACAGAGCCCCCTTTTACACAGTACGGCAGACAGAGCCCCATTTTACACAGTACGGCAGGCATAGTCCCCCTTATACACAGTAAGAGACAGAGCCCCCTTTTACACAGTACGGCAGGCATAGTCCCCCTTATACACAGTAAGAGAGACAGAGCCCTTTTACACAGTACGTCAGGCAGAGCCCCATTTTACACAGTACGGCAAGCAGAGTCCCCCATAACACAGTAAAAGAGACAGAACATCTAGCACCCCCGTTTGCCCCATCACTACACCCCCTCTGTCACACAGTATCCAGCACCCCCTCATTGTCACTTAGCATTCAGCACCTCCCTCTGTGTCCCCCAGAACTGCTCCACCTCTGCACCACCATTACAGTACCGTCCATCCCCCACCCCTCCCCTCTCATCCCTCCACAGTGAACCATGAGTCTCCTGCAGAATGCCCGCCGCTCAGCCTCACAGTAAACTCCAGCGGCTGCGGGGAGGGATTGGGCGTTACAGCCCGCGGCTCACACTCCGGTGGCTGCGGGGGGAGTGGGATCGGGTATTTCTGCTCACACTCCGGCGGGGGGGGATCGGGCATCACAAGTCGGAGGCTGCGAGGATGGGGGGGTCGGGCATTTCAGCTCACACTACGGCGGCTGCGGCGGGGTAAGAATCCAGCGTTCCAGCCCGCGTCTCACACTCCGGCGGCTGCGGGGGGGATCGGGCGTTACAGCCCGCGGCTGCGCGGGGGGGTTCGGGCGTTACAGCCTGCGGCTCACACTCCGGCGGCTGAGGCAACGGGGGAGATCGGGCACTGTTAGCTTCCTGGCGGAGGGGGGAAGAGAGCACTTTGAATCTAGCGCCGATTGTGCGTCATTCATGGCTCCTGGACTGCCAGCTAACGAGAAGCTGCGACTTGGCAGCTTCTCATTGGCTGGCGGTCCGTGAGCCGCGATTGGCTCACGCCAGATTTTAAAAAAGCCTCCCCTTCTTTTGATTGGTGCTGCAGCCGGTCCGCGAGCCGGGATTGGCTGGCGGCTGCTGCCACCTTTACAATGGGGCAGGGACCTGATGCCATAGCCGGGCGGAGGCGGAACTGGTTCCGCCTGCAATTAGAGGTGACGGAACGCAGTTCCGCCCCGTTCCGGCCCACTTTAACCACTGGGGCAAAACCATGTTGCACTGCAGGTGGGGCAGATGTAACATGTGCAGAGTTAGATTTGAATGGGTTATATTGTTACTGTGCATGATATATACTGGCTGCTTAATTTCTACACTGCAGTTTAGATTTCAGTTTGAAACCCCCCCCCCCCCCCCACAAATCTAACTCTCTCTGCACGTTAACAAAACTGAATAAGGCACTTAGTGTACCTGTCTTAAAATATAGATTTTATATCGCCACATAATTTTTCATAGCAAATCAGCAAGTTAGTTCTAAAGGGGTGTGGTTCATCAAATCGACAGTATCTAGGTCGACAATGTTTAGGTCGACCACTATAGGTCGACATGGATGGAAGGTCGACAGGGTTCCTAGGTCGACATGTGCTAGGTCGACAGGTTTAAAGGTCGACATGAGGAAAAAAAAATTTGGTGTCGTTTTCTTCGTAGAGTGACTGGGATCCCAAATTACTGCACCGCGTTCGCTCGCCATGCTTCGGGCATGGTGCCTTCGCTTCGCTCGGCACACTTTACCGTTCCAATCGTAGTCCACGTGGATCGTTAAGTATGAAAAAATTAAAAAAAAAGAATTTTTTTTAAAAAAACTCATGTCGACCTTTAGACCTGTCGACCTAGCACATGTTGACCTAGAAACCCTCTCGACCTTCCATCCATGTCGACCTAGTGACTGTCGACATATAGTGGTCGACCTAAACATTGTCGACCTTCAGACCGGATCCCGTTCTAAAGAGGCACAGTAAATATATCAGTAGTTTCTGTACACTTCTATAAGCAAATAGAGAATGCAGTTGAGCGCAAGACGTTTTACGGATATATTTTGTGTTTTCATAGTCATGTGGCAAGATAGTACACATTTTATAGCCATATTGCCAACATCCAGACTGCTGTTTCAGTCTTAAATTTTATCATTATAAGGCAAGAATTAAATCTTGTACTTTATTATTAATTCTGCTTGGAGTTGCAAGTTCCAAATGTATTACAGCTCTATAAATGCATAATGCTACACAATGCTAGTTACTGGTCGTTTCACAGTTAAGCAGTTGTAGTGTTAGCATTAATTTTGCTATACAAATATTTAAAAAATATACAAATATTTGCCACAGATAATTATTTGTTGCTGTAATTCTAAATATCAGTTCTACAATCTTACATCACATCCTGGCTAGACCTGTGTCCCGATTCACTGGCAAGTGTCACAGCCACAATGTACTATGAGGAACGGAAAATTACCTTTCTATTAGAAGGCTAAAACATAAATATAAAGAAAGATTTCAAGTTTGACTTATCGCCACTTCTAAAAATGAATACATTTTCCCTGGCTCAAGATTTGATATCTACTGCAATAAAAATACTTCGCAACAGGAATTTATAACAAAGTAATCCTTGGATATTCCCATTAACAGTAACAATATATCCAGCTGAGTGTGAGCATCTGTGTTTGTGGAGAGAGGTTTCAGTACTTGGGCCAGCTCCCACACTGAGAGATCGCTGCAGTTCCTGGCAATTTGCACTGATCAGATTACACCTAGAAACAAGATGTGAATGACAGAAAATCTTTCAGCATTATCATGAGAGGCTGTAACTATTCCTGTTCACAGTTTCTCACTACTGCATTTCACATTATATTGTATCTTGGAATTAAAGGGCCAATGCACCTAAAATATAAGATGCTTTATAATGACCTAACCAGAAAAAAACAACAACCCTACTACAGTAGTAATATTCACATCTTACATGAAAGCGGTTATTAGATCCTGGCTCCTTTGGATCGAATACTTGTAGGTGTCAGGGAAAATCTGACCTGCACCCTCTCTATACTTCTAAAGGTTTCTCCGTATCTAAGTCATCATCCCAGTGTAATCATAGTTTCCTAGCAGTTGCCTAATACTGAGTGCTGAAGTGTTGTGTGGTTCCCATACTTTTGAGTGCTATGGACAATTGTGGTCAGGAACTGAATGACTGTAATTGACTTTTTGGGCCCAATAACAGCAGAGTGTGTGTGAGCCCCGGGGTTGCCATTACCACCTGCTGCATATCAATATTTTATGAAAGACAAATAAAGATCCTTACAACGTAGATAAGCAACAAGTGGTCGCACTATATTAAATATAAATAAACTGTGTTAAACTGTAAACTTACTGCCATTAGGAAAATTTAAGGGACATTTCATATCACGAATCACAT
Source organism: Pseudophryne corroboree (assembly GCF_028390025.1). Taxonomy (NCBI): domain Eukaryota; kingdom Metazoa; phylum Chordata; class Amphibia; order Anura; family Myobatrachidae; genus Pseudophryne; species Pseudophryne corroboree. The sequence goes on along the minus strand of NC_086445.1, from coordinate 860,881,467 downwards.
CCGACATATGGTGGCAACTAGCGCTTGCTTGCACTTACACATATTAATGGGGGCAATGGAGGATAGACACTAAACAGGAAAGGTGAATATCTAGGGAGCATTCACAAAATACTATTGCTCCTGACAATAGGTGCAAGTAGGGATGGTATTCATGTGACCGGCGGTCTGCTGACTGACAGTCACATGACCTCCTCCACCATCCCGCCGGCACAGTATCCCGATGGTCGGCATGCCGACCAACAGGGATTATTTCCACTCGTGGGTGTCCACGACACCCATAGAGTGGGAATAGAACCCGTGGCGACCACAGGTCGCCACCGAGCCCGCAAGGGGCTTGCTGCACTCGCCCCTCCCCGCCGGGATCCCGGCGTCGGTATGCTGCCGGGATCCCGGCGTCGGTAAGCTGACCGGCGGTCAGGAGACCGCCGGTCAGCCATACTACACCCGCAAGTAGATATGGGGTTACTAGAACCCATCCCCATACCAATTTATATGTTTCTACTAGTAATACTTATGGTAATGCCAGTAGTTAATAGGGATACATACGATATCCCGGTGGATGGAATGCTGGCAGTCATATGACCGACACCGGCAACCCGAAACAGAGAATCCCGACAGGGGTCGGGTAAGTATATTAACCCTCCCCTCAACCCTTCCTTCCCGCAGCCTAACTAACTTCCCTCCCCCCTTTGCAGCCTAACCCTAAACCCCCCCCCCCCCCCGCAGCCTAAAATTAACCAGCCCCCAACCCCCCGCAGCTTACCAAGCAGGAGTCCCGGCACAGCTTGATCGGGATTCAGGATCCCGTCGCCGGCATTTTGATCCATGTCGGGATTCCGGTTTTGGCATTACAAAGCCAGGATGCCAAATGCCGGTATAATTTAGCGCCTGATAAGCCGGTGGTAATTCTCCACCCAACTAGTCCATAATTAAATCAACAGAAACTACATTTAGTAATTGCGACCTCCCTTCTCATCAGCCAGTGCAACAATAAATAATTTTTTTTTATAGATTTCCAACCAACCATCCCCAAAATTACATTCACTAGCAATCACATTTAATAAATATGCCTATTTCCTTCTAACCAGCCCCAACAATAAAATACAGTTGTGCTCATAAGTTTACATACCCTAGCAGAATTTGTGATTTTCTGGCCATTTGTCAGAGAATATGAATGATAACTCACAAACTTTTCTTTCACTCATGGTTAGTGGTTGGGTGAAGCCATTTATTGTCAAACAACTGTGTTTACTCTTTTTAAATCATAATGACAACAGAAACTACCCAAATGACCCTGATCAAAAGTTTACAAACCCTGGAGATTTTGGCCTAACATGCACACAAGTTGACACAAACGGGTTTGAATGGCTACTAAAGGTAACCATCCTCACCTGTGATCTGTTTGCTTGTAATCAGTGTGTGTGTATAAAAGGTCAGTGAGTTTCTGGACTCCTGAAAGACCCTTGCATCTTTCATCCAGTGCTGCACTGACGTGTCTGGATTCTGAGTCATGGGGAAAACAAAAGAATTGTCAAAGGATCTGCGGGAAAAGGTAATTGAACTGTATAAAACAGGAAAGGGATATAATAAGATATCCAAGCAATTGAGAATGCCAATCAGCAGTGTTTAAACTCTAATTAAGAAGTGGAAAATGAGGGATTCTGTGGAAACCAAATCACGGTCAGGTAGACCAATAAAAATTTCAGCCACAACAGCCAGGAAAATTGTTCGGGATGCAAAGAAAAATCCACAAGTAACTTCAGCTGAAATACAGGACTCTCTGAAAAAAAGTGGTGTGGTTGTTTCAAGATGCACAATAAGGAGGCATTTGAAGAAAAATGGGCTGCATGGTCGAGTCACCAGTAGAAAGCCGTTACTACGCAAATGCCACAAAGCATCCCGCTTACAATACTCCAAACAGCACAGAGACAAGCCTCAAAACTTCTGGAACAAAGTCATTTGGAGTGATGAGACTAAAATTGAACTTTTTGGCCACAACCATAAACGTTACATTTGGAGAGGAGTCAACAAGGCCTATGATGAAAGGTATACCATTCCTACTGTGAAACACGGAGGTGGATCGCTGATGTTATGGGGATGTGTGAGCTACAAAGGCACTGGAAACTTGGTCAAAATTGAAGGCAAGATGAATGCAGCATGTTATCAGAAAATACTGGAGGAAAATTTGCACTCATCAGCCCGGAAGGTGCACATGGGACGTACTTGGACGTTCCAACATGACAATGATCCAAAACACAAGGCCAAGTCGACCTGTCATTGGCTACAGCAGAATAAAGTGAAGGTTCTGGAGTGGCCATCTCAGTCTCCTGACCTCAATATCATTGAGCCACTCTGGGGAGATCTCAAACGTGCAGTTCATGCAAGACAGCCCAAGAATTTACAGGAACTGGAGGCTTTTTGCCAAGAAGAATGGGCAGTTTTACCATCTGAGAAAATAAAGAGCCTCATCCACAACTACCACAAAAGACTTCAAGCTGTCATTGATGTTAAAGGGGGCAATACACGGTATTAAGAACTGGGGTATGTAAACTTTTGATCAGGGTCATTTGGGTAGTTTCTGTTGTCATTATGATTTAAAAAGAGTAAACACAGTTGTTTGACAATAAATGACTTCACCCAACCACTAACCATGCGTGAAAGAAAAGTTTGTGAGTTATCATTCATATTCTCTGACAAATGGCCAGAAAATCACAAACTCTGCTAGGGTATGTAAACTTATGAGCACAACTGTAAATGAATAGCACCCATGCCTAATAATTTGGCCTCATTTGACATTAAAAAAGCAGTAATTAGCAACATTTAATTTAATAAATAAATCTATTCCCCCCACTCAACCAACACTAGCTTAAAGTAATAGTAGTCTAATTTAAGAAATCAATCTTCCCATATATATATATGTTCTATTATCAAAACATACTGTATGTGACCAAGGAGATATTTATTAATCAAACTAGTGGTGCATCTAAAGGTCCTTCGGACTGTAAAACATAAATCAGAACCTCTACAACTGCTGGGAAATCCTTAGGTTACTAGGCCCTTAGGGTGGTCCTAATCTTAGGCTGTTGTGAAGACTTGTCTTATTGTTAATGACTCTGACTCTGGATTGCAACGGTTTTGTCCGTCCAAAAAAAACCCAGTCGTTTTTCCTGTCGATGACTTTCTTTCACAAGCAACGGTTTTAGTCAGATTATAGACACAGGTAAACAAGCAGTTTGTGCATGGCTACAAGGTCACTGAAAGTCTGAAATGTGTGGTGTGTAAAAGTATGCATATAGGGCGTCATTCCGAGTTGTTCGCTAGCTGCTGTTGTTCGCAGTGTAGCGATCAGGCTAAAAATCGGCATTTCTGCGCATGCGTATGGGCCGCAGTGCGCACGCACGAAGTACTTTCACAAAAAACTATGCAGTTTTACACAAGGTCGAACTACGTTTTTCAGTCGCTCTGCTGATCGGTGAGTGACAGGAAGTGGGTGTTTCTGGGTGTTAACTGGCCGTTTTCCGGGACTGTGCTAAAAAACGCAGGCGTGTCAGGTAAAAACGCAGGCGTGCCTGGGGAAACGGGGAAGTGGCTGGCCGAACGTAGGGCGTGTTTGTGACGTCAAAGCAGGAACTAAACAGACTGAAGTGATCGCAAGGAAGGAGTAGGTCTGCAGCTACTCTGAAACTGCTTGAAAAAATTTCAGCACTGTTCTGCTAACACTTCGGACGCACTTCTGCTAAGCTAAGATACACTCCCAGAGGGCGGCAGCTTAGCTTGTGCACTGCTGCTAAAAGCAGCTAGCGAGCGATCAACTCGGAATGAGGGCCATAGTCATTTGATTCACCGATACTGCAAATGACGGCATGTGACGGCACTGCAGCCATTCTAGTCAGTGGTTATCACGGTTGTAACATGGTAACCGTGACGTATTTGTGCCATGTGAAAGCCACAATGTAGTTCTCACTTCCACTGAAAGAAAACAACGGAAAAAAAAGTCCAGAATATTTCCGGATGTACAATTCCATTGTGTGTGCAATAGCTCTGATAGTTTACTTGCCAGTATGTGACAGCATGACTGTTACTATGTGGTGACAGTTAAAGAGTATTTCTTATGTAAGGAGGAATCAGGTTCAGATGGGTATGTTCATGACATACACCCAGTCAATGACTTTGGGGGAAGTTTGTTACCAACAGTTCCCCAGTCCTGCTGTCAGAGCCACATAGCCGCTACAGCCCAAGAGGGAGAAAAAATGTCGGTATGCCGGCTGTCGGGATTCCGGCGCCGGTATACTGTGCGCCGGGATCCCGACAGCCGGCAAACTGAAGACCACCCCTTCAGCATCTCCTCCAACTTTCCCCTCTGATGCTTGCCTGACAGTACGGCCCTCTCTGACAAAGAAGGAGCTAGTTTTATTATCTATATTAACAATAAAACAAACACATCTTGAATACTATTTTTAGTTATCTCTATGTTAAAATAAGTATTTTTTCCAGTAAGCAACCAAAAGAAAGCTTTGATAAACAACAACAAAAATTCCAACTGATGGGCCCTACACACTGGCAGATAAAACAGAACTCATTCATATTGTTCTGTGTGTAGGCACCAACGATGAACGATGCGCGGCCCCGCGCTCGTTAATAGTTGGTGCCCTGTCGCTTATGCATGCAGGCCAATATGGACGAGATTGTCCATATTACCGTGCAGTGCTATGGAGCCGGGTCGCCCATATCCGCCGTCGGGCAGCTCGGCGGCAGATCGGTATGTGTGTAGGGCCCATAAGCAGGTGGACCCCCAAACATAAAAATATTGACTTGTTCATGAACACAGGAAACTTTCTAGTGGTTACAAAATTAAATAATATACATATTACACACCCTATAAAGAGTACTGAAAATCTATACAACACAAACAGTAATATGTACAGTATTATATCTATCAACTTTAAATGGTATAATAAGCGGAGATAAATAGTCCAAAAGACCATTTTATTTTATGACCACTGAAATATAGTAAATCTGAAAAAAAAATGTAAATTAAGGAACGCCCTAATATACAATTCTTAGTATACACAAACCGGTGTTAAAAAACATATTTTTAAAATTCTAGAAAAACTTTGTACATTGCTCTCATTTAACATATTAACTGAGCATATTCTTGAAGATTCCATGCAGGATAGTGTCATTACACTCCAACAGAATGCTATTCTATAGCGCACCAAGCGTTAACAGTAACAGTGAAACTGATGCACAGTGTGGGCCTGACTGAAAGTTGTAGACAAATCTGTTTGCAAATTTTCTCACTACGCATGCATCTGGCCAGGGCGCAACTAGTGGCAATCAGTCATACACATCTCCACCTGAACCCGTATGGAATCTGGCATCAGCACATAGGTGTGTCATGGGCATGTAGGCGGATTGAGCAAATATGGTGAGTTGTGTATACAAAGAGAGCTGTATGATTTCAGACGGGCCTCTTAAATATGACTACTATTACGAATAGGGCTGTAGTAGCGCAGGGCGCAATAGTTCCGACACAGGAGCCCATGTACCTACTTGTGATCTTTCATACATCCAGGTGGTAATAATAGCATCCTGCAATGCAATTTAGGGCACTAATATTGCACTCAGATCGTATTGCAGATGTGATTATAGATAAATGGACCCCAATGGCTGTTACTGAGGAAGATTATAAGCAAAGAACAAAGAAATAAAGCCAGTACATGGACAAACGGTTTGGTGGTGTATATTATTCTAAAGCCAGTCACGCCGATAACTGGGAAATAAGTGGCCACGTGAACCTAACATTATGTAATATTAACAATTTGATAATATTCAACTATGTCTGGTCACGTAACAATGATAACAATACATTTTGAGGATCTTATATGTAATTATATAATCATCTGCATAAGAAAGCATTATATGTCCATCAGAGATTAAATTTGTGTACCCGTCTGCAGAAGTGCATTGCCCAAACAGACAAATGAATCAATTTTAATGTACATCTTGTACAGAGTATAAATTATTCTCCTATATTTTATAGATCAGCAAGACTCGGTTAAAAGCACCTCTCTGCAGGTGATCGCTACGTCTTGGGGCATCTCTTGATAGCCACTAAAGCTGCTATAGCACAATTGTGGAAATCTGAGAATATTCCTTCCTTAGCGATTATTCAAAATAAGATTCATAAACATTTCATTTTCGAAACAGCGGAGGCTAAATATTCCTCCTCGGCTAACTCTATCCACTTGAAATGGTTAAGTTGGTCCGACTATAGGGGAAGAGAAGGTAGGCTAACCGTCTATGGTTCTCCAATTGATTTATCTGTGCTTTGCCCCACCTAGAATGACCTCTTCATGAATGTTGTGATATCAGATATTTTTAATTTAATATTTTTGTTCTGTCTCTTCTCTGTGCTTTCTCTTCTTGTTTCTGAACGCCCAATGTAACCAATTGTTTATTCATCCAACTGTGCGTTGTATGTGCTTTGATTATTGTAACCATTCTGGACTACCCCTATGTTTCCCTTACCTCTTTTTTCTGTTCCCCATTTCTGTGTGAAAACTCTTCAATAAAAATTTAATGTTTAAAAAAAAAAAGACTCGGTTAAACGGGGAGCAAATATTAAACATTAAAGTCCAATAATGGTAACAATCAGAAGTTAGATGGAACAAACTTGCCAGATGTAACATATATTTGGCTATAGATGGACTTACATTTTATTTTATAATCTTACTGGTGAGATACTGTGATACATGAGCATTAAGCACACACACACGCTCATATATATATATATATATATATAAATCCAGCAGCAGCCGGCACTCCAACAACGAAATCACTGATGCTCAGGTGCCAGGACCAATCATCCATAAACATCCACCAATGAACTGCACTCAGAGACAGCAAATATGAAGAAAGTTATATTCCATAAAGTCAACGTTTCGGGGATCAAGTCCCCGTCGTCAGGACAAATATACAGCAGTATCACATCAAATAACCAACACTTACCCTCCTATATACCCGAGTGATCCTGGCCCTGCCGTCCGTCTCGTGCACGCCCGCAACTCGAAACCCGCATACCTCATCCAACATCCGCTTCCGGCGCCAGCCGTCTCCAAGGGAACCGCAGCATGCGGTCCACCTAGTCTCCGGCTGCGTTCCACAAGCAGGAAAGGACGCAGGCCGGACCCACAGGGGAGGGAGGGCTGTGGACAAAGGCAACGACACCGTCAGTAAAACAAACCCAAATACATAAACATAATGGACAAAAAAGCATAACGAATACATGTATACAAAAAAGACAATAGAAACAGTCAGCAAGACCCGCAATATACATATACTACATACCACCCATATAAATAAAGGGAATAAGTTAGACAAGCATATTCCAATTAATTTTTTCATTCAATCCACCCGGGGCACAGGTACCCAGTCTCATGATCCATCTTGTTTCTTTAACTAAAAGGGACTTTGCACGATCACCACCCCTCAAACTGAGGGACACGTGATCAATCATAAAATACCGGAGAGACTCTAAAGAATGTCCAGCACTTTTGAAATGTTTGGCTACCGGCTGGTCTATGGGTTTACCCTCAAGGGTAAGCTTGATAGCTGATCTATGAGCCGCCATCCTTTCAGAAAACTTTCGAGTAGTTTGACCTACATACATTAACCCACAAGGGCAAACAATAATATAAACAACAAAAGAGGTGGAACAAGTTAACACAAACCTAATATCATATGTTTTGTTGCAGTGGGGGTGTTTGAAGGATTTACAATTCAACATCAACTTACACGTAGCACACCCGCTACAACGATAGCACCCACCTGGTTTATAATATACATTAGGAAGTCTCGCATTTCCCATACCAGTAATGTCCGTTCTAACAATTCTATCTTTGATATTACGTCCACGACGGAACGACATAAGGGGGGTAGTATGATGGAAAACTTTAAGCTCAGGGTCAGACGACACTATCGGCCACAGGGCCTTAGTTGCCCTACTAATCCCAACACTAGAAGAGGTGAAGTCACTGGGAAAGGGAATCCTATTCTTGAGGTGTCTACTCGTCGGTTCCAAAAGGGATTGCCGAGACATACCTAATACTTCCTCTTTCTGTGCCTTAAGCAGATTAAGGTCATAACCACGGATTGCAAAATTCCGTACCAAAGAATCAAGCTCTTCGGGAATTTTAGAAGGATCTGACGCGATCCGTGCTATTCTCATCATCTGGGAGCGTGGAAGCCCTTTCTTGAGGGACCCAGGGTGATGCCTAGACGCTAGTAGTAGGGTGTTACGGTCGGTGGGTTTATGAAAAACCTCTGTAGACAAACAGCCATTCTCGAGATGAATCATTACATCAAGGAAATGGATGTCTGTAAGGCTACATGTGTAGGTAAATTTAATGGAAGAATCAGAACCATTGGCCCTACCTATAAAATCCACAAGAGCGTCCTGACCCCCACCCCACAACAAAAAAATATCATCTATATGGTGACAATATAATAAAATATTGTCGCTAATCTCCGAATTGGAAAAGAACATTTTCTTTTCCAATTCGGAGATTAGCGACAATATTTTATATTGTCGCTATATAGATGATATTTTTTTGTTGTGGGGTGGGGGTCAGGACGCTCTTGTGGATTTTATAGGTAGGACCAATGGTTCTGATTCTTCCATTAAATTTACCTACACATGTAGCCTGACAGACATCCATTTCCTTGATGTAATGATTCATCTCGAGAATGGCTGTTTGTCTACAGAGGTTTTTCATAAACCCACCGACCGTAACACCCTACTACTAGCGTCTAGCCATCACCCTGGGCCCCTCAAGAAAGGGCTTCCACGCTCCCAGATGATGTGAATAGCACGGATCGCGTCAGATCCTTCTAAAATTCCCGAAGAGCTTGATTCTTTGGTACGGAATTTTGCATCCCGTGGTTATGACCTTGATCTGCTTAAGGCACAGAAAGAGGAAGTATTAGGTATGTCTCTGCAATCCCTTTTGGAACCGACGAGTAGACACCTCAAGAATAGGATTCCCTTTCCCAGTGACTTCACCTCTTCTAGTGTTGGGATTAGTAGGGCAACTAAGGCCCTGTGGCCGATAGTGTCATCTGACCCTGAGCTTAAAGTTTTCCATCATACTACCCCCCTTATGTCGTTCCGTCGTGGACGTAATATCAAAGATAGAATTGTTAGAACGGACATTACTGGTATGGGAAATGCGAGACTTCCTAATGTCTATTATAAACCAGGTGGGTGCTATCGTTGTAGCGGGTGTGCTACGTGTAAGTTGATGTTGAATTGTAAATCCTTCAAACACCCCCACTGCAACAAAACATATGATATTAGGTTTGTGTTAACTTGTTCCTCCTCTTTTGTTGTTTATATTATTGTTTGCCCTTGTGGGTTAATGTATGTAGGTCAAACTACTCGAAAGTTTTCTGAAAGGATGGCGGCTCATAGATCAGCTATCAAGCTTACCCTTGAGGGTAAACCCATAGACCAGCCGGTAGCCAAACATTTCAAAAGTGCTGGACATTCTTTAGAGTCTCTCCGGTATTTTATGATTGATCACGTGCCCCTCAGTTTGAGGGGTGGTGATCGTGCAAAGTCCCTTTTAGTTAAAGAAACAAGAAGGATCATGAGACTGGGTACCTGTGCCCCGGGTGGATTGAATGAAAAAATTAATTGGAATACGCTTGTCTAACTTATTCCCTTTATTTATATGGGTGGTATGTAGTATATGTATATTGCGGGTCTTGCTGACTGTTTCTATTGTCTTTTTTGTATACATATATTCGTTATGCTTTTTTTGTCCATTGTTTATGTATTTGGGTTTGTTTTACTGACGCTGTTGTTGCCTTTGTCCACAGCCCTCCCTCCCCCGTGGGTCCGGCCTGCGTCCTTTCCTGCTTGTGGAACGCAGCCGGAGACGAGGTGGACCGCATGCTGTGGTTCCCTTGGAGACGGCTGGCGCCGGAAGCGGATGTTGGATGAGGTATGCGGAAGCGGGTTTCGAGATGCGGGCGTGCACGAGACGGACGGCAGGGCCAGGATCACTCGGGTATATAGGAGGGTAAGTGTTGGTTATTTGATGTGATACTGCTGTATATTTGTCCTGACGACGGGGACTTGATCCCCGAAACGTTGACTTTATGGAATATAACTTTCTTCATATTTGCTGTCTCTGAGTGCCGTTCATTGGTGGATGTTTATATATATATATATATATATATATATATATATATATATATATAAATGTCCAAATAGGCAGCACACTCGGTCAAGTATCACAATGGTCCGGTGCCTTCCGTAGGGGTCCCGCATGCAGGGTACTCCAACCATATATTTGCAATCAGCGGCACTCGTGAATAATCAAACAAATGCCGGGATGTGCTTCAACGTTTCGAGGACTTTATTTCCTCGTCATCAGGATAACTAAACAGATAAAAACTTCCGTTTAAATCCCCTCACCGCACCACGTGGATTCGGCTGGATCCGGAAGACCGAAGACTGCGCCCACGTATGACGTCATCATCCGCTCCCCGTCACCATAACAACCGACTAATAAACACTGTGACAAATAAAAACGGCGTCATGAGGGAACAAGTACACATATGGAATACTTATGCACATATAAAGAACAATTCTACTGAATAAGCAAAAATGGATATTACTATTGTAATCCAATATCGATCTATATAAGATCCTACAAGGACCGCACATGTGTTGTTCGCTAGATTAACATATACCTGTCAGCAGACCCCGGATCAATAAGTCTAATCCTATAGCAACACTCATCAAGTTGATAGAAATATATTTTTAATGCAAATAAATCCCATATACTACAATATATTATAAAAACCAAAGGTGATTAGATCATCTAGAAAGCCCTGCTCTCATAAAAAACAATGAAGCCCAAGGGTTTCATTAAGACCCCTAGGAGACATGGTATTTAATCTGTGGATCCATCTAGATTCACAGCGTAAAAGTGCAAGGGATCTGTCACCCCCTCTACGTCTGGGGGGCACATGATCAATAATCATATACCTAAGGGCTGATAAATTATGACCTGCTCTCACAAAAAATGTCGTGCAATGGGTTGGTCACTGTGACCTTTCTCCAGAGCAGTTCTAATCGATAATGGGTTGCCATACTCCCAATTCCTCCGTGCTAGACGGATCTGTAGTGATAATGAGACAGCTATAGATAACATCGATCAAATGATAATTAAATTTAGATCTCGGGGTTATGATGAGCAGATGCTACAGCAGTCGAAAGATAAAGCACTATCTATTCCCCGTGAGCAGCTCTTGTCTCCCAGAAATAGGAACAATAATACTAACCGCATCCCCTGGGTGAAACATTATAATGATAAAAGCAATCACATTAGATCTATTACCAGAAGACTTTGGCCCATAGTCAGTACTGATAAAAATTTAAATCTAATGGGTAAGTCCGTGATGCCATGTTATACCAGGGGGAGAAATATTCATGACTGGGTAGTCAAGACTGACATTTCCAAGATAGAAACCTCTGAACCTCATTTTCTGTCCAGAAAGAATGGCTGCTATAGGTGCTTAAGTTGCACCACCTGCAGCCATATGGTGGCTGGCGACAGCTTTAGACACCCATATAGCGGTAAGAAGTTCCTCATTAGACATCGGGTGACATGTACCACGAAATTTATTGTCTATATGATCACTTGCCCATGTGGCCTTAGTTATGTGGGCAAAACAGATAGAACCTTACGTGAATGCATGGCCACACACAGATTATCGATTAGAACTGCTCTGGAGAAAGGTCACAGTGACCAACCCATTGCACGACATTTTGTGAGAGCAGGTCATAATTTATCAGCCCTTAGGTATATGATTATTGATCATGTGCCCCCCAGACGTAGAGGGGGTGACAGATCCCTTGCACTTTTACGCTGTGAATCTAGATGGATCCACAGATTAAATACCATGTCTCCTAGGGGTCTTAATGAAACCCTTGGGCTTCATTGTTTTTTATGAGAGCAGGGCTTTCTAGATGATCTAATCACCTTTGGTTTTTATAGTATATTGTAGTATATGGGATTTATTTGCATTAAAAATATATTTCTATCAACTTGATGAGTGTTGCTATAGGATTAGACTTATTGATCCGGGGTCTGCTGACAGGTATATGTTAATCTAGCGAACAACACATGGGCGGTCCTTGTAGGATCTTATATAGATCGATATTGGATTACAATAGTAATATCCATTTTTGCTTATTCAGTAGAATTGTTCTTTATATGTGCATAAGTATTCCATATGTGTACTTGTTCCCTCATGACGCCGTTTTTATTTGTCACAGTGTTTATTAGTCGGTTGTTATGGTGACGGGGAGCGGATGATGACGTCATACGTGGGCGCAGTCTTCGGTCTTCCGGATCCAGCCGAATCCACGTGGTGCGGTGAGGGGATTTAAACGTAAGTTTTTATCTGTTTAGTTATCCTGATGACGAGGAAATAAAGTCCTCGAAACGTTGAAGCACATCCCTGCATTTGTTTGATTATTCACGAGTGCCGCCGATTGCAAATATATATATATATATATATATATATATATATATATAAAATAAAGCTTCACTGTCCAGCCTTCCTTCAGCTTTGCCAGGGATATATGATCCAGTCAGTCCATGACCTTTTGGAAAGTATTGAATAAATATTTCTTATAAGACACAATTCATAATCTACATTAACTGGGTATAAGACTGCATATAGTGAATGGACTGGATACGAGATTGCATATAGTGAATGGACTGGATACGAGATTGCATATAGTGAATGGTCAGGTACGAGATTGCATATAGAGAATGAACCGGGTACAAGATTGTATATAGTGAATGGACCGGGTACAAGACTGCATATAGTGAATGGACCGGGTACAAGACTGCATATAGTGAATGGACTGGATACGAGATTGCATATAGTGAATGGACTGGATACGAGATTGCATATAGTGAATGGACCGGATACGAGATTGCATATAGTGAATGGACCGGATACGAGATTGCATATAGTGAATGGACTGGATACGAGATTGCATATAGTGAATGGACCAGGTACAAGAATGCATATAGTGAATGGACTGGATACGAGATTGCATATAGTGAATGGACCAGGTACAAGAATGCATATAGTGAATTGACAAGGTACAAGACTGCATATAGTGAATGGACTGTGTACAAGACTGCATATAGTGAATGGACCAGGTACAAGATTGCATATAGTAAATGGAATAGAAACTTCCATAAACCTGCTCAGCTTTTATGTACCTCCGTAGATAAGTCCAAATTATAACAACATTGTTTTTTTAATTTTTCGAGGCCCCTGTGGGTTTTGACTTAATCCTTATAATGAAGAAACTTTCCAATGACAGTGAGTAGCGGTGCTACTGGCAAGGGCAACTGTGTTGGAAATTCAATATGCTCTCCAATCTACAAAGATGTGACGTTCACCCTGATAAAGCCACTGTTCCAGAAGTGGCTTCCGGGCTGTTTCCCGAAGAACATGGTGCATTAATGACAAATCGGTTTGGACTTCTCCTATTTTGTTTGTCAATTATTTCTCAGAGGCAGTGACTGCCAGTAACACTTGTTGAAGAGAAGGGTCATTCCCACAGGTGTGGCCAATCGACTCCATTGGAGTGAGTGAAGCAAATTGCGTTTCTCATGTATTTATGTATTCTCATGTGTTTCTATGGCATTTCTCAGTAATGACAGGCCCTTGGTTGTTATAATAAGCTAGAAGCAAGGAAGGTAAGTACATCAAATGTTTTACTTAGTGTTCTCTCAGTTTACTTAGTTTTGCCCCAACACACAGCCTAAAAGTGGATATTTTACTTCTGCAATATTAAACATTGGCTGGTATGGATACAGTAAAGTTTCTGTGTCTCATTGTTATGTAGCCCAGTGCACATCTGTAATATAAAATATGGCAGTTGCCGCAAATTCACAGCAGTTGCACTGATAAAGCTTACTGTAGAAAGCTCCCGTCAGATTTATTTATGGAAATATCTTTCAGCAGTGAAATTTACAGCTTTGCTTTTGTACACAGGCAGACACACAGTTTATGTTACTTGACCAAACATGTCATCCAAAATAGACTGCGGTATTAGTCCTTCAGTATTTTGGACTGTGCCATAAAAATAACTTTGCCAGACTCTATGTCAGACAGTGCTTTCGAGGACCATGCAGCCAATCAATTAAAGAGTCATGTCAGCGCCAACCAAGCAGACAAATACAATTAATTTGTCAGTGTTTATTTTTTAGAACTCAAACAACAGAAGATGTATTCTGTCTAAATTAAGTTGCTACATTCTAAAAAAAATAATAATTACAAATACTGAATAAAAAGCTGTGTAATGACAACTATTCCAGGCACGTTTCTAAAAATGTGACTAAGGGAGAACATGTACTAAGCAGTGATAAAAGTGGAGAAGTGAGCCAGTGGAGAAGTTGCCCATGGCAACCAATCAGCATTGACGTAACATTTATAATTTGCATACTATAAAAGTATACAGAGCAGCTGATTGGTTGCCATGGGCAGCTTCTCCACTGGCTCACTTCTCCACTTTTATCACTGCTAAGTACATGTCCCCCTTAATCTGGTACATGGATATGATTTATTATAATGTCAATATCTCTGACACTAATCTAAAATTAGTTTCTTTTCAAGTCAATAAGTTCTTGACCTATTCACTTATGTAGATTCAGCCGTCTACATTTGACTATCATTTTTCAATCATATTAATCATGATTCAGTTTTTTTCGTCATCTTCTGCACTTTAGTAGTCATAAGTCATACCATACCCACTCCCCCTGAATGTCCAGGACACTCCAAGATTTTTGGGGAGATCTCCCATGTCCCTAGAGAGTAGGCCAGACTCCCAGATCTATCCACTTCAGCCTGGCACCTCCCACATTGGCCTCCCTCTCTGTAATCTAACGGGAGGTTGTGGTAAAAAGTTGGAAAGTACTTGGCTTATTCGCTTGGGGGTATATTTACTAAAGTGCGGGTTTGCAAAAATGAAGATGTTGCCCATAGCAACCAATCAGGTTCTAGCTTTTATCTTCTAGAAGGCACTAGATAAAATAGGATTTTAATACCTACCGGTAAATCCTTTTCTCTTAGTCCGTAGAGGATGCTGGGGTCACATCAAGAACCATGGGGTATAGACGGGATCCGCAGGAGACATGGGCACACTATAAGACTTTGAATGGGTGTGAACTGGCTCCTCCCTCTATGCCCCTCCTCCAGACTCCAGTTATAGGAACTGTGCCCAGGGAGACGGACATTTCGAGGAAAAGGATTTATTTAATTATTTTAAACTAAGGTGAGATACATACCAGCTCACACCTCAAACACGCTGTACAACATGGCATTCAACGGCATGACCAACCGCAGTCACAGATTGACTGAACTCAGCGCAACATGAGCGTAACAATACCCAAACTGCAGATACAGCCCGCAATGGGACGGGCGCCCAGCATCCTCTACGGACTAAGAGAAAATAAGATTTTACTCACCGGTAAATCTATTTCTCGTAGTCTGTAGTGGATGCTGGGAACTCCGAAAGGACCATGGGGAATAGCGGCTCCGCAGGAGACTGGGCACAACTAAAAGAAAGCTTTTAGACTACCTGATGTGCACTGGCTCCTCCCACCATGACCCTCCTCCAAGCCTCAGTTAGGATACTGTGCCCGGAAGAGCTGACACAATAAGGAAGGATTTTGAATCCCGGGTAAGACTCATACCAGCCACACCAATCACACCGTATAACACGTGATACCATATCCAGTTAACAGTATGAAACATAACTGAGCCTCTCAACAGATGGCTCATAACAATAACCCGTTAGTGAACAATAACTATGTACAAGTATTGCAGACAATCCGCACTTGGGATGGGCGCCCAGCATCCACTACGGACTACGAGAAATAGATTTACCGGTAAGTAAAATCTTATTTTCTCTAACGTCCTAGTGGATGCTGGGAACTCCGAAAGGACCATGGGGATTATACCAAAGCTCCCAAACAGGCGGGAGAGTGCGGATGACTCTGCAGCATCGAATGAGAGAACTCAAGGTCCTCCTCAGCCAGGGTATCAAATTTGTAGAATTTAGCAAACGTGTTTGCCCCTGACCAAGTTGCAGCTCGGCAAAGTTGTAAAGCCGAGACCCCTCGGGGAGCCGCCCAAGATGAGCCCACTTTCCTCGTGGAATGGGCTTTTACTGATTTAGGATGCGGCAATCCAGCCGCAGAATGCTCCAGCTGAATTGTGCTACAAATTCAGCGAGCAATAGTCTGCTTAGAAGCAGGAGCACCTATTTTGTTGGGTGCCTACAGGATAAAAAGCGAGTCAGTTTTCCTGACTCCAGCCGTCCTGGAAATATAATTTTTTTTGAAGGCCCTGACTACGTCCAGTAACTTGGAATCTTCCAAGTCCCTAGTAGCCGCAGGCACTACAATAGGTTGGTTCAAGTGAAAAGCTGATACCACCTTAGGGAGAAACTGGGGACGAGTCCTCAATTCTGCCCTATCCATATGGAAAATCAGATAAGGGCTTTTACATGACAAAGCCGCCCAATCTGACACACGCCTGGCCGAAGCCAAGGCCAATAACATGACCACTTTCCACGTGAGATATTTCAAATCCACAGTTTTAAGTGGCTCAAACCAATGTGATTTTAGGAAACTCAACACCACGTTGAGATCCCAAGGTGCCACAGGAGGCACAAAAGGGGGCTGAATATGTAGCACTCCCTTTACAAATGTCTGAACTCCAGGCAGTGAAGCCAGTTCTTTCTGGAAGAAAATCGACAGAGCCGAAATCTGGACCTTAATGGAACCCAAGTTTAGGCCCATAGTCACTCCTGACTGTAGGAAGTGCAGAAAACGACCCAGCTGAAATTCCTCTGTTGGGGCCTTCCTGGCCTCACACCACGCAACATATTTTCGCCAAATACGGTGATAATGGTTTGCGGTTACTTCTTTCCTGGCTTTTGTCAGCGTAGGAATGACTTCCTCCGGAATGCCCTTTTCCTTTAGGATCCGGAATTTAACCGCCATGCCGTCAAACGTAGCCGCGGTAAGTCTTGGAACAGACAGGGCCCCTGCTGTAGCAGATCCTGTCTGAGCGGTAGAGGCCATGGGTCCTCTGATATCATTTCTTGAAGTTCTGGGCACCAAGCTCTTCTTGGTCCATCCGGAACCACGAGTATCGTTCTTACTCCTCGTTTTCTTATTATTCTCAGTACCTTTGGTATGAGAGGCAGAGGAGGGAATACATAAACCGACTGGTACACCCACGGTGTCACTAGAGCGTCCACAGCTATTGCCTGAGGGCCCCTTGACCTGGCGCAATATCTAGTTTTTTGTTTAGGCGGGACGCCATCATGTCCACCTGTGGCCTTTCCCAACGGTTTACCAACAGTTGGCAGACTTCTGGAGGAAGTCCCCACTCTCCCGGGTGTAGGTCGTGTCTGCTGAGGAAGTCTGCTTCCCAGTTGTCCACTCCCGGAATGAACACTGCTGACAGTGCTAAGACGTGATTTTCTGCCCATCGGAGAATCCTTGTGGCTTCTGCCATTGCCATCCTGCTTCTTGTGCCGCCCTGTCGGTTTACATGGGCGACTGCCGTGATGTTGTCTGATTGGATCAGTACCGACTGGTTTTGAAGCAGAGGCCTTGCCAGACTTAGGGCATTGTAAATGGCCCTCAGTTCCAGAATATTTATGTGTAGGGACGACTCCTGACTTGACCAAAGTCCTTGGAAATTTCTTCCCTGTGTGACTGCCCCCCAGCCTCGAAGGCTGGCATCCGTGGTTACCAGGACCCAGTCCTGTATGCCGAATCTGCGGCCCTCTTGAAGATGAGCACTCTGCAGCCACCACAGTAGAGATACCCTGGTCCTTGGAGACAGGGTTATCAGCCGATGCATCTGAAGATGCGATCCTGACCACTTGTCCAAGAGGTCCCACTAAAAGGTTCTTGCATGGAACCTGCCGAATGGAATTTTGCTTCGTAAGAAGCTACCATTTTTCCCAGGACTCGTGTGCAGTGATGCACCGATACCTGTTTTGGTTTCAGGAGGTCTCTGACTAGAGATGACAGCTCCTTGGCTTTCTCCTGCGGGAGAAACACTTTTTTCTGTTCTGTGTCCAGAACCATCCCCAGGAACAGTAGGCGTGTGGTAGGAACCAGCTGTGACTTTGGAATGTATAGAATCCATCCGTGCTGTTGTAGCACTTCCCGAGATAGTGCTACTCCGACCAACAACTGCTCCTTGGACCTCGCCTTTATAAGGAGATCGTCCAAGTACGGGATAATTAAAACTCCCTTTTTTGAAGGAGTATCATCATTTCTGCCATTACCTTGGTAAAGACCCTCGGTGCCGTGGACAGTCCAAACGGCAGTGTTTGGAATTGGTAATGGCAATCCTGTACCACAAATCTGAGGTACTCCTGGTGAGGATGGTAAATGGGGACATGTAGGTAAGCCTCCTTGATGTCCAGGGATACCATGTAATCCCCCTCCTCCAGGCTTGCAATAACCGCCCTGAGCGATTCCATCTTGAACTTGAAATTTTTTTTGTATGTGTTCAAGGATTTCAAATTTAAAATGGGTCTCACCGAACCGTCCGGTTTCGGTACCACAAACAGTGTGGAATAGTAACCCCGTCCTTGTTGAAGTAGGGGCACCTTGACTATCACCTGCTGGGAATACAGCTTGTGAATTGCCTCTAGCACAGCCTCCCTGCTGAGGGAGTTGTCGGCAAGGCAGATTTGAGGAAACGGCGGGGGGGGGGACGCCTCGAATTCCAGCTTGTACCCCTGAGATACTACTTGAAGGATCCAGGGATCCACCTGTGAGCGAGCCCACTGATCGCTGAAATTTTTGAGGCGGCCCCCCACCGTACCTGGCTACGCCTGTGAAGCCCCCGCGTCATGCGGTGGACTCAGAGGAAGCGGGGGAAGAATTTTGATTCTGGGAACTGGCTGACTGGTGCAGCTTTTTCCCTCTTCCCTGTGCAGAAAGGAAGCGCCTTTTACCCACTTGCTTTTCTGAAGCCGAAAGGACTGTACCTGATAATACAGTGCTTTCTTAGGCTGTGAGGAAACCTGAGGTAAAAAATTTTTCTTCCCAGCTGTTGCTGTGGATACGAGGTCTCAGAGACTATCCCCAAACAATTCCTCACCCTTATAAGGCTCTATATGCCTTTTAAAGTCAGCATCACCTGTCCAGTGTCGGGTCTCTAATACCCTCCTGACAGAATGGACATTGCATTAATTCTGGATGCCAGCCGGCAAAATATCCCTCTGTGCATCCCTCATATATAAGACGACGTCTTATGTTCGCAAAATAGTATCCCTATTTGACAGGGTTACAGACCACGCTGCAGCAGCACTATCTGCAGGTCTCAGTCTAGTACCTGAGTGTGTAAATACAGACTTCAGGATAGCCTCCTGCTTTTTATCAGCAGGTACCTTCAAAGTGGCCGTATCCTAAGACGGCAGTGCCACCTTTTTTGACAAACGTGTGAGCGCCTTATCCACCCTAGGGGATATCTCCCAGCGTAACTTATCCTCTGGCAGGAAAGGGTACGCCATCAGTAACTTTTTAGAAATTACCAGTTTCTTATCGGGGGAACCCACGCTTTTTCACACTTCATTCACTCATTTGATGGGGGAACAAAACACTGCCTGCTTTTTCTCCCCAAACATAAAACCCTTTTTTAGTGGTACTTGGGTTAATGTCAGAAATGTGTAACACATTTTTTATTGCCGGGATCATGTAACGGATGTTCCTAGTGGATTGTGTATATGTCTCAACCTCGTCGACACTGGAGTCAGACTCCGTGTCGACATCTGTGTCTGCCATCTGAGGGAGCGGGCATTTTTGAGCCCCTGATGGCCTTTGAGACGCCTGGGCAGGCGCGGGCTGAGAAGCCGGCTGTCCCATAGCTGTTACGTCATCCAGCCTTTTATGTAAGGAGTTGACACTGTCGGTTTATACCTTCCACCTATCCATCCACTCTGGTGTCGGCCCCACAGGGGGCGACATCACATTTATCGGCATCTGCTCTGCCATCACATAAGCCTCCTCATCAAACGTGTTGACACAGCCGTACCGACACACCGCACACACACAGGGAATGCTCTGACTGAGGACAGGACCCCACACAGCCCTTTGGGGAGACAGAGAGAGAGTATGCCAGCACACACCAGAGCGCTATATAATTTAGGGATTAACACTATATTGAGTGAATTTTTCCCAATAGCTGCTTGTATATACAATATTGCGCCTAAATTTAGTGCACCCCCTCTCTTTTTAACCCTTTGAGCCTGCAAACTACAGGGGAGAGCCTGGGGAGCTGTCTTCCAGCTGCACTGTGAAGAGAAAATGGCGCCAGTGTGCTGAGGGAGATAGCTCCGCCCCTTTTTCACGGACTTTGCTCCCGCTTTTTTATGGATTCTGGCAGGGGTATTTATCACATATATAGCCTCTGGGGCTATATATTGTGATATATTTGCCAGCCAAAGTGTTTTTATTGCTGCTCAGGGCGCCCCCCCCAGCGCCCTGCACCCTCAGTGACCGGAGTGTGAAGTGTGCATGAGGAGCAATGGCGCACAGCTGCAGTGCTGTGCGCTACCTTGGTGAAGACTGATGTCTTCTGTCGCCGATTTTCCGGACCTCTTCTTGCTTCTGGCTCTGTAAGGGGGACGGCGGCGCGGCTCCGGGAACGAACACCAAGGCCAGTTCCATGCGGTCGATCCCTCTGGAGCTAATGGTGTCCAGTAGCCTAAGAAGCCCAAGCTAGCTGCAAGCAGGTAGGTTCGCTTCTTCTCCCCTTAGTCCCTCGATGCAGTGAGCCTGTTGCCAGCAGGTCTCACTGTAAAATAAAAAACCTAAAATAAACTTTCTTTCTAAGAGCTCAGGAGAGCCCCTAGTGTGCATCCAGCTCGGCCGGGCACAGAAATCTAACTGGGGCTTGGAGGAGGGTCATGGTGGGAGGAGCCAGTGCACACCAGGTAGTCTAAAAGCTTTCTTTTAGTTGTGCCCAGTCTCCTGCGGAGCCGCTATTCCCCATGGTCCTTTCGGAGTTCCCAGCATCCACTAGGACGTTAGAGAAAAGGATTTACTAGTAGGTATTAAAATCCTATTTTCTCATACGTCCTAGAAGATGCTGGGGACTCCAAAAGGACCATGGGGTTTATACCAAAGCACTAGAACGGGCGGGAGAGTGCGGATGACTCTGCAGCACCGATTGACCAAACCCTCAGCCAGGGTATCAAACTTGTAAAACTTCGCAAAGGTGTTTGAACCCGACCAAGTAGCAGCTCGGCAAAGTTGTAACGCTGAGACCCCTCGGGCAGCCGCCCAGGATGAGCCCACCTTTCTGGTAGAATGGGCTTTCACCGATCCGTAGAATGAGACTGCTGAATCGTATTGCAAATCCAGCGCGCAATAGTCTGCTTAGAAGCAGGAGCCCAATTTTGTTGGGAGCCCAAAGGACAAACAGAGCCTCTGTTTTCCTAATCTGCGCCGTTCTGGCGACATAGATCTTCAAAGCTCTGACCACATCGAGAGACTTTGACTCCGCCAAGGCGTCAGTAGCCACTGGCACCACAATTGGCTGGTTAACATGAAATGATGAAACCACTTTTGGCAGAAATTGCTGATGAGTTCTCAACTCCGCTCTATCAGCATGGAAAATCAAATATGGGCTTTTGTGAGACAAAGCCGCCAACTCCGACACTCGCCTTTCAGACGCCTAGGCCAACAACATGACCACTTTCCAAGTAAGGAATTTTAACTCAACCTTGCGCAAAGGTTCAAACCAATGTGATTGCAAGAAATGCAACACCACATTAAGGTCCCATGGTGCCACTGGGGGCACAAAGGGAGGTTGGATGTGCAGCACGCCTTTTACAAAGGTCTGAACTCCACACCTGCTTGCAGGAAATGGAGCAAACGCCCCAGGTGAAATTCTTCCATAGGAGCCTTCTTGGATTCACACCAAGACACATATTTTCTCCAAATACGGTGGTAATGCTTTGCCGTTACCTTTTTTCTAGCCTGAAGCAGTGTAGGAATGACTTCACTGGGAATACCCTTCCGGGCTAGGATTTGGCGTTCAACCGCCATGCCGCGAAACGCAGCCGCGGTAAGTCCTGATACACTCACGGCCCCTGTTGTAACAGGTCCTCGCAAAGAGGAAGAGGCCAGGGATCTTCTATGAGCAACTCCTGAAGATCTGGATACCAGGCCCTTTTTGGCCAATCCGGAACAATGAGGATCGCCTGAACCCTTGTTCTTCTTAGAATTTTTATCACCTTTAGAATGAGTGGAAGTGGAGGGAACACATAGACCGACTGAAACACCCACGGTGTCACTAGGGCATCCACCGCTATCGCCTGAGGGTCCCTTGACCTGGAACAATATTTCTGAAGTTTCTTGTTGAGGCGGGACGCCATCATGTCCACTTGAGGAACTCCCCAACGACTTGTCACTTCTGCAAAGGCCTCTTGATGAAGACCCCACTCTCCTGGATGGAGATCGTGTCTGCTGAGGAAGTCTGCTTCCCAGTTGTCCACTCCTGGAATGAAGACAGCTGCCAGAGCGCTGGCATGTCTTTCCGCCCAGCGAAGAATCTTCGTGGCCTCGGCCATCGCCGCTCTGCTCTTTGTTCCGCCTTGGCGGTTTATGTACGCCACTGCTGTCACGTTGTCTGACTGAATCAAGACCGGCAGCCCTCGAAGAAGATGTTCTGCTAGCAGTATGCCGTTGTGGATGGCTCTTAATTCCAGAATGTTTATGTGTAGACAAGCTTCCTGACTTGACCACTTTCCTTGTAAGTTTCTTCCCTGTGTGACTGCTCCCCAGCCTCGGAGGCATGCACCCGTGGTCACCAGGATCCAATCCTGAATCCCGAACCTGCGTCCCTCCAGAAGGTGAGAACTGTGCAGCCACCACAGAAGGGAAATTCTGGTCCTGGGAGATAGAATTATTTTTCGGTGCGTGTCCAGGTGAGACCCGGACCACTGGTCCAGCAGGTTCCACTGAAACACCCTAGCATGGAACCTGCCATACAGGATGGCCTTGTAGGCCGCCACAAATTCCCCAGCAACCGAGTGCAGTGAAGAACTGACACCCTTGCCGGTTTCAGAATCTAACAAACAGACAGCTTAGCGCTATCAGCTAGATAAAAATAAGATTTTACTCACCGGTAAATCTATTTCTCGTAGTCCGTAGTGGATGCTGGGGACTCCGTAAGGACCATGGGGAATAGACGGGCTCCGCAGGAGACTGGGCACTCTAAGAAAGAATTAGTACTACTGGTGTGCACTGGCTCCTCCCTCTATGCCCCTCCTCCAGACCTCAGTTAAGGAAACTGTGCCCGGAAGAGCTGACATTACAAGGAAAGGATTTTGGAATCCAGGGTAAGACTCATACCAGCCACACTAATCACACCGTATAACTCGTGATAACAAACCCAGTTAACAGTATGAACAACAACAGAGCATCAAAGAACAGATGCCAACATAACATAACCCTTTTATTAAGCAATAACTATATACACGTATTGCAGAAAGTCCGCACTTGGGACGGGCGCCCAGCATCCACTACGGACTACGAGAAATAGATTTACCGGTGAGTAAAATCTTTTCTCTAACGTCCTAGTGGATGCTGGGGACTCCGTCAGGACCATGGGGAATAGCGGCTCCGCAGGAGACAGGGCACAAAAAGTAAGCTTTTAGGATCACATGGTGTGTACTGGCTCCTCCCCCTATGACCCTCCTCCAAGCCTCAGTTAGGTTTTTGTGCCCGTCCGAGCAGGGTGCAATCTAGGTGGCTCTCATAAAGAGCTGCTTAGAAAAAGTTTTTTAGGTTTCTTATTTTCAGTGAGTCCTGCTGGCAACAGGCTCACTGCTACGAGGGACTTAGGGGAGAGAAGTGAACTCACCTGCGTGCAGGATGGATTTGCTTCTTAGGCTACTGGACACCATTAGCTCCAGAGGGATCGAACACAGGCCCAGCCATGGAGTCCGGTCCCGGAGCCGTGCCGCCGACCCCCCTTGCAGATGCCGAAGTTGAAGAGGTCCAGAGGTCCGGAAACAGGCGGCAGAAGACTTTCAGTCTTCATAAGGTAGCGCACAGCACTGCAGCTGTGCGCCATTGTTGTCGGCACACTTCACACCAGCGGTCACTGAGGGTGCAGGGCGCTGGGGGGGGCGCCCTGGGCAGCAATGTATAATACCTTTTTCTATGGCTAAAATACATCACATATAGCCCTTGAGGCTATATGGATGTATTTAACCCCTGCCATATATCGCAAACTCCGGGAGAAGAGCCCGCCGTTTTAGGGGGCGGGGCCTATTCTCCTCAGCACACAGCGCCATTTTCCTGCTCAGCTCCGCTGTGAGGAAGGCTCCCAGGACTCTCCCCTGCACTGCACTACAGAAACAGGGTAAAACAGAGAAGGGGGGCATATTTTGGCGATATTTTTATATATTAAGCGCATATAACAGAAACAACACCTTTTAGGGTTGTTTATATACATTTTTATAGCGCTTTGGTGTGTGCTGGCAAACTCTCCCTCTGTCTCCCCAAAGGGCTAGTGGGGTCCTGTCTTCGATAAGAGCATTCCCTGTGTGTCTGCTGTGTGTCGGTACGTGTGTGTCGACATGTATGAGGACGATGTTGGTGTGGAGGCGGAGCAATTGCCGGTAATGGTGATGTCACCCACTAGGGAGTCGACACCGGAATGGATGGCTTTAATTATGGAATTACGTGATAATGTTAGCACGCTGCAAAAGTCAGTTGACGACATGAGACGGCCGGAAAACCAGTTAGTACCTGTCCAGGCGTCTCAGGCCCCGTCAGGGGCTGTAAAACGTCCCTTACCTCAGTCAGTCGACACAGGTACCGACACAGATGAATCTAGTGTCGACGGTGAAGAAAGAAACGTATTTTCCAATAGGGCCACACGTTATATGATCACGGCAATGAAGGAGGCTTTGCATATCTCTGATACTGCAGGTACCTCAAAGGGGGGTATTATGTGGGGTGTGAAAAAACTACCTGTAGCTTTTCCAGAATCAGAGGAATTGAATGACGTGTGTGATGAAGCGTGGGTTAACCCCGATAGAAAACTGCTAATTTCAAAGAAGTTATTGGCATTATACCCTTTCCCACCAGAGGTTAGGGCGCGCTGGGAAACACCCCCTAGGGTGGATAAGGCGCTCACACGCTTATCAAAACAAGTGGCGTTACCGTCTCCTGATACGGCCGCCCTCAAGGATCCAGCTGATAGGAGGCTGGAAACTACCCTGAAGAGTATATACACACATACTGGTGTTATACTGCGACCAGCAATAGCCTCAGCCTGGATGTGCAGTGCTGGGGTGGTGTGGTCGGATTCCCTGACTGAAAATATTGATACCCTGGATAGGGACAGTATTTTATTGACTATAGAGCAATTAAAGGATGCTTTTCTTTATATGCGAGATGCTCAGAGGGATATTTGCACTCTGGCATCGAGAGTAAGTGCGATGTCCATATCTGCCAGAAGAAGTTTATGGACGCGACAGTGGTCAGGTGATGCGGATTATAAACGGCATATGGAAGTATTGCCGTATAAAGGAGAGGAATTATTTGGGGTCGGTCTATCGGATCTGGTGGCCACGGCAACAGCCGGAAAATCCACTTTTTTACCTCAGGTCACCTCCCAACAGAAAAAGACACCGTCTTTTCAGCCGCAGTCCTTTCGTTCCTATAAGAACAAGCGGGCAAAAGGACAGTCATATTTGCCCAGAGGCAAAGGAAGGGGTAAGAGGGTGCAGCAAGCAACTACTTCCCACGAACAGAAGCCCTCCCCGGCTTCTACAAAGCCCTCAGCATGACGCTGGGGCTGTGCAAGCGGACTCAGGGGCGGTGGGGGGTCGACTAAAGATTTTCAGCACACAGTGGGCGCGCTCACAGGTGGACCCTTGGATCCTGCAGGTAGTATCTCAGGGTTACAAGTTGGAATTCGAAAAGTCTCCCCCTCGCCGGTTCCTAAAGTCTGCTTTACCAACGTCTCCCTCAGAAAGGGCGACGGTATTGGAAGCCATTCACAAGCTGTATTCTCAGCAGGTGATAGTCAAGGTACCCCTCCTACAACAGGGAAAGGGGTATTATTCCACACTATTTGTGGTACCGAAGCCGGACGGTTCGGTAAGACCTATTCTAAATCTGAAATCCTTGAACCTGTACATACAGAAATTCAAGTTCAAGATGGAGTCACTCAGAGCAGTGATAGCGAATCTGGAAGAAGGGGACTTCATGGTGTCCCTGGACATAAAAGATGCTTATCTGCATGTCCCAATTTACCCTTCACACCAAGGGTATCTCAGGTTCGTGATACAAAACTGTCATTATCAGTTTCAAACGCTGCCGTTTGGTTTGTCCACGGCACCTCGGGTCTTTACCAAGGTAATGGCCGAAATGATGGTTCTTCTACGAAGAAAAGGCGTATTAATTATCCCTTACTTGGATGATCTCCTGATAAGGGCAAGGTCCAGAGAACAGCTGGAAGTCGGAGTAGCACTAACCCAAGTAGTGCTTCAACAACACGGGTGGATTCTGAATCTTCCAAAATCTCAATTGACCCCGACGACACGTCTGCTGTTCCTGGGAATGATTCTGGACACTGTTCAGAAAAAGGTGTTTCTCCCGGAGGAGAAAGCAAGGGAGTTATCCGAACTTGTCAGGAACCTCCTAAAACCAGGAAATGTGTCAGTACATCAATGCACAAGAGTCCTGGGAAAGATGGTGGCTTCTTACGAAGCAATTCCATTCGGCAGATTCCACGCACGAATATTTCAGTGGGATCTGCTGGACAAATGGTCCGGATCGCATCTGCACATGCATCAGCGGATAACACTGTCACCAAGAACAAGGGTGTCTCTTCTGTGGTGGTTGCAGAGTGCCCATCTGTTAGAGGGCCGCAGATTCGGCATACAGGACTGGGTCCTGGTGACTACGGATGCCAGCCTACGAGGCTGGGGAGCAGTCACACAGGGAAGAAACTTCCAGGGCGTGTGGTCAAACCTGGAGACGTCTCTTCACATAAATATACTGGAGCTAAGAGCGATTTACAATGCTCTAAGCCTGGCAAAACCGCTGCTTCAGGGTCAGCCGGTGTTGATCCAGTCGGACAACATCACGGCAGTCGCCCACGTAAACAGACAGGGCGGCACGAGAAGCAGAAGAGCAATGACAGAAGCTGCAAGGATTCTTCGCTGGGCGGAAAATCATGTCATAGCACTGTCAGCAGTGTTCATTCCGGGAGTGGACAACTGGGAAGCAGACTTCCTCAGCAGACACGACCTCCACCCGGGAGAGTGGGGACTTCCATCCAGAAGTCTTCCACATGATTGTGAACCGTTGGGAAAAACCAAAGGTGGACATGATGGCGTCCCGCCTCAACAAGAAACTGGACAGATATTGCGCCAGGTCAAGAGACCCTCAGGCAATAGCTGTGGACACTCTGGTAACACCGTGGGTGTACCAGTCCGTGTATGTGTTTCCTCCTCTGCCTCTCATACCAAAGGTACTGAGAATTATACGGCTACGGGGAGTAAGAACAATACTCGTGGCTCCGGATTGGCCGAGAAGGACTTGGTACCCGGAACTTCAAGAGATGCTCACGGAAGAGCCGTGGCCTCTACCGTTAAGAAGGGATCTGCTTCAGCAGGGACCTTGTATGTTCCAAGACTTACCGCAACTGCGTTTGACGGCATGGCGGTTGAACGCCGGATTCTAAAAGAAAAGGGCATTCCAGAGGAAGTTATTCCTACCTTGATTAAAGCCAGGAAGGAAGTGACCGCACAACATTATCACCGCATTTGGAGAAAATATGTTGCGTGGTGTGAGGCCAAGAAGGCCCCAACGGAGGAATTTCAATTGGGTCGATTCCTACATTTCCTGCAGGCAGGATTGTCTATGGGCCTCAAATTGGGGTCTATTAAGGTTCAAATTTCGGCCTTATCGATTTTCTTCCAGAAAGAATTGGCTTCAGTGCCTGAAGTACAAACCTTTGTCAAAGGTGTACTACATATACAGCCCCCGATTGTGCCTCCAGTGGCACCGTGGGATCTCAACGTAGTTTTGGATTTTCTCAAATCCCATTGGTTTGAGCCGCTCAAATCGGTAGATTTGAAGTATCTTACATGGAAAGTAACCATGCTACTGGCCCTGGCTTCAGCCAGGAGAGTATCAGAGTTGGCGGCTTTATCGTACAAAAGCCCATATCTGATTTTCCATTCGGACAGGGCAGAACTGCGGACGCGTCCTCAGTTTCTGCCTAAGGTGGTTTCGGCTTTTCACTTGAACCAGCCTATTGTGGTGCCTGCGGCTACTAGCGACTTGGAGGACTCCAAGTTGCTGGACGTTGTCAGAGCATTGAAAATATATATTTCAAGGACGGCTGGAGTCAGAAAATCTGACTCGCTGTTTATCCTGTATGCACCCAACAAGATGGGTGCTCCTGCGTCTAAGCAGACGATTGCTCGTTGGATCTGTAGCACAATCCAACTTGCACATTCTGTGGCAGGCCTGCCACAGCCTAAATCTGTAAATGCCCACTCCACAAGGAAGGTGGGCTCATCTTGGGCGGCTGCCCGAGGGGTCTCGGCATTACAACTTTGCCGAGCAGCTACGTGGTCAGGGGAGAACACGTTTGTAAAATTTAACAAATTTGATACTCTGGCTAAGGAGGACCTGGAGTTCTCTCATTCGGTGCTGCAGAGTCATCCGCACTCTCCCGCCCGTTTGGGAGCTTTGGTATAATCCCCATGGTCCTGACGGAGTCCCCAGCATCCACTAGGACGTTAGAGAAAATAAGAATTTACTTACCGATAATTCTATTTCTCATAGTCCGTAGTGGATGCTGGGCGCCCATCCCAAGTGCGGATTGTCTGCAATACTTGTACATAGTTATTGTTACAAAAATCGGGTTATTATTGTTGTGAGCCATCTTTTCAGAGGCTTCTTCGTTGTTATCATACTGTTAACTGGGTTCAAATCACAAGTTGTACGGTGTGATTGGTGTGGCTGGTATGAGTCTTACCCGGGATTCAAGACCCTTCCTTATTGTGTACGCTCGTCCGGGCACAGTACCTAACTGAGGCTTGGAGGAGGGTCATAGGGGGAGGAGCCAGTACACACCATGTGATCCTAAAAGCTTACTTTTTGTGCCCTGTCTCCTGCGGAGCCGCTATTCCCCATGGTCCTGACGGAGTCCCCAGCATCCACTACGGACTATGAGAAATAGAATTATCGGTAAGTAAATTCTTATTATTTTCTCTAACGTCCTAGTGGATGCTGGGGACTCCGTAAGGGATTATACCAAAGCTCCCAAACGGGCGGGAGAGTGCGGATGACTCTGCAGCACCGAATGGGCAAACACAAGGTCCTCCTCAGCCAGGGTATCAAACTTGTAGAATTTTGCAAAGGTGTTTGAACCCGACCAAGTAGCAGCTCGGCAAAGCTGTAATGCCGAGACCCCTCGGGTAGCCGCCCAAGAAGAGCCCACTTTCCTTGTGGAATGGGCTTTTACTGATTTTGGATGCGGCAATCCCGCCGCAGAATGAGCCTGCTGAATCGTGTTACAGATCCAGCGAGCAATAGTTTGCTTTGAAGCAGGAGCACCCAGCTTGTTGGATGCATACAGGATAAACAGCGAGTCAGTTTTCCTGACTCCAGCCGTTCTTCACATAAATCTTCAAAGCCCTGACTACATCAAGCAACTTGGAATCCTCCAAGTCCCGAGTAGCCACAGGCACCACAATAGGTTGATTCAAATGAAAAGATGACACCACCTTCGGCAGAAATTGTGGACGAGTCCGTAATTCTGCCCTGTCCATATGGAAAACCAGATAGGGGCTTTTACATGACAAAGCCGCCAATTCTGACACACGCCTAGCCGAAGCTAAGGCCAATAGCATGACCACCTTCCACGTGAGATACTTTAGCTCCACGGTCTTAAGTGGCTCAAACTAGTGGGATTTCAGGAAACCCAACACCAAGTTGAGATTCCAAGGTGCCACTGGTGGCACAAAAGGGGGCTGAATATGCAGCACTCCCTTAACAAACGTCTGAACTTCAGGAAGAGAAGCCAGTTCTTTTTGAAAGAAAATGGATAGGGCTGAAATCTGGACCTTTATGGACCCCAATTTCAAGCCCATAGTCACTCCTGACTGTAGGAAGTGCAGGAACCGGCCCAGCTGGAATTCCTCTGTAGGGGCCTTCCTGGCCTCACACCAAGCAACATATTTTCGCCATATACGGTGATAGTGTTTTGCGGTCACGTCCTTCCTAGCCTTTATTAGCGTAGGAATAACTTCATCCGGAATGCCTTTTTCCGCTAGGATCCGGCGTTCAACCGCCATGCCGTCAAACGCAGCCGCGGTAAGTCTTGGAACAGACAGGGCCCTTGTTGCAACAGGTCCTGTCAGAGAGGCAGAGGCCATGGGTCCTCTGTGAGCATTTCTTGCAGTTTCGGGTACCAAGTCCTTCTTGGCCAATCCGGAACAATGAGTATTGTTCTCACTCCTCTTTTTCTTACGATTCTCAGCAACTTGGGTATGAGAGGAAGAGGAGGAAATACATAGACCGTCTGGAACACCCACGGTGTCACTAGTGCGTCCACAGCTATCGCCTGAGGGTCCCTTGACCTGGCGCAATACCTTTTTAGCTTTTTGTTGAGGCGGGATGCCATCATGTCCACCTGTGGCAGTTCCCATCGATTTGTAATCTGCGTGAAGACTTCTTGATGAAGTCCCCACTCACCCGGGTGGAGGTCGTGCCTGCTGAGGAAGTCTGCTTCCCAGTTGTCCACTCCCGGAATGAACACTGCTGACAGTGCTTGCACGTGATTCTCCGCCCAACGAAGAATCCTGGTGGCTTCCTCCATCGCCACCCTGCTTCTTGTGCCGCCCTGGCGGTTTACATGAGCCACTGCGGTGATGTTGTCTGACTGAATCAGCGCCGGTTGGTTGCGAAGCAGAGGCTCCGCTTGACTCAGGGCGTTGTATATGGCCCTTAGTTCCAGGATATTTATGTGCAGACAAGCCTCCTGACTTGACCACAACCCTTGGAAGTTTCTTCCCTGAGTGACTGCCCCCCATCCTCGGAGGCTCGCATCCGTGGTCACCAGGACCCAGTCCTGTATGCCGAACCTGCGGCCCTCGAGAAGGTGAGCACTCTGCAGCCACCACAGAAGAGACACCCTGGCCCTGGGGGATAGGGTGATCAGCCGATGCATCTGAAGATGCGATCCGGACCACTTGTCCAACAGATCCCACTGAAAGATCCTCGCATGGAACCTGCCGAAGGGAATGGCTTCGTATGACGCCACCATCTTTCCCAGGACTCGCGTGCAGTGATGCACCGACACCTGTTTTGGTTTTAAGAGGTCTCTGACTAGAGTCACGAGCTCCTGAGCCTTCTCCGCCGGGAGAAACACCTTCCTCTGGTCTGTGTCCAGAATCATGCCCAGAAAGGGCAGACGCGTCGTAGGAATCAGCTGCGACTTTGGGATATTCAGAATCCAGCCGTGCTGTTGCAACACTTCCTGAGAGTGTGCTACGCTGATCAGCAACTGCTCTCTGGACCTCGCCTTTATGAGGAGATCGTACAAGTATGGGATAATTGTGACTCCTTGCTTTCGAAGGAGCACCATCATTTCCGCCATTACCTTGGTAAATATTCTCGGTGCCGTGGACAGCTCAAACGGCAACGTCTGGAATTGGTAATGACAGTCCTGTACCACAAATCTGAGGTACTCCTGATGAGGTGGATAAATGGGGACATGCAAGTAAGCATCCTTGATGTCCAGAGATACCATAAAATCCCCCTCTTCCAGGCTTGCAATGACCGCTCTGAGCGATTCCATTTTGAACTTGAATCTTTTCAGATAAATGTTCAGGGACTTTAAATTCAATATGGGTCTGACCGAACCGTCCGGTTTCGGTACCACAAACATTGTGGAATAGTAACCCCTTCCCTGTTGAAGGAGGGGAACCTTTACCACCACCTGCTGGAGATATAACTTGTGAATTGCCGCTAACACTACCTCCCTTTCCATGGGGGAAGCTGGCAGGGCCGATTTGAGGTAACGGTGAGGGGGCATCACTTCGAATTCCAGCTTGTATCCCTGAGACACAATCTGTATAGCCCAGGGATCCACCTGTGAGCGAACCCACTGGTGGCTGAAATTTCGGAGACGCGTCCCCACCGCTCCTGGCTCCACCTGTGGAGCCCCAGCGTCATGCAATGGATTTAGTGGAAGCCGGGGAGGACTTCTGTTCCTGGGAACTAGCTGTATGGTGCAGCTTCTTTCCTCTACCCCTGCCTCTGGCAAGAAAGGATGCACCTCTGACTTTCTTGCTTTTTTGTGATCGAAAGGACTGCATTTGGTAATACGGTGCTTTCTTAGGCTGTGAGGGAATATATGGCAAAAAATTTGACTTCCCAGCCGTAGCTGTGGAAACTAGGTCCGAGAGACCGTCCCCAAACAATTTCTCACCCTTGTAAGGTAAAACCTCCATGTACTTTTTAGAGTCGGCATCACCTGTCCATTGCCGAGTCCACAGGACCCTTCTGGCAGAAATTGACATTGCATTCATTCTAGAGCCCAGGAAGCAAATGTCCCTCTGGGCATCCCTCATATATAGGACAGCGTCTTTTATATGCCCCAGGGTCAGTAAAATAGTATCCTTGTCTAAGGTATCTAGTTCCTCAGACAGATTATCTGTCCATGCTGCTACAGCACTACACATCCAGGCCGACGCAATTGCCGGCCTCAGCAGAGTACCTGAATGTGTATAAACAGACTTCAGGATACTTTCCTGCTTCCTATCCGCAGGATCCTTTAGGGAGGCCGTATCCTGTGACGGCAGGGCCACCTTCTTAGATAAGCGTGTCAGAGCTTTATCTACCCTAGGGGAGGATTCCCAGCGCATCCTGTCCGTTGGCGGGAAAGGGTACGCCATAAGTAACCTTTTGGAAATCAGCACTTTAATATCAGGAGAATCCCACGCTTTTTCACATAACTCATTTAACTCATGTGAAGGGGGAAAAGTCACCTCTTGCTTTTTCTCCCCAAACATATAAACCCTCTTACAGGGACAGGGTTTACCTCTGATATGTGCAATACATCCTTCATAGCTATAATCATGTAGCGGATGGCTTTAGCCATTTTAGGCTGCAATTTTGCATCATCGCCATCGACACTGGAGTCAGAATCCGTGTCGACATCTGTGTCAACAAATTGGGATAGTGGGCGCTTCTGAGACCCTGACGGCCTCTGCGCTGTAGGATCAGGCATGGGCTGAGACCCCGACTGTCCCAAGGTTTCAGTTTTATCCAACCTTTTATGCAAGGAGTTTACATTATCATTTAACACCTTCCACATATCCATCCAATCAGGTGTCGGCGCCGTCGGCGGAGACACCTCATTCATCTGCACCTGCTCTGCCTCCACATAGCCCTCCTCGTCAAACATGTCGACACAAGCGTACCGACACACCACACTCACAGGGGATGCTCTATATGAGGACAGGACCCCCACAAGGCCTTTTGGAGAGACAGAGAGAGAGTATGCCAGCACACACCCCAGCGCTATATAACCCAGGAATAACACAGTAACTTAGTGTTTACCCAGTAGCTGCTGTATATATGATTAATGCGCTAAATTTATGTGCCCCCCCTCTCTTTTTACCCTCTTTCTACCGTGAGTCTGCAGGGGAGAGCCTGGGGAGCTTCCTCTCAGCGGAGCTGTGGAGAGAAAATCGGGCTGGTGAGTGCTGAGGAAGAAGCCCCGCCCCCTCAGCGGCGGGCTTCTGTCCCGCGATTTTGTGTAAAAATAATGGCGGGGGCTCATGCATATTACAGTGCCCAGCTGTATATATGCTGCTTTTTGCTAGGAGGTACTCAATTGCTGCCCAGGGCGCCCCCCCCCCTGCGCCCTGCACCCTACAGTGACCGGAGTGTGTGGGTTAGTGTGGGAGCAATGGCGCACAGCTGCAGTGCTGTGCGCTACCTCATATGAAGACAGGAGTCTTCTGCCGCCGATTTTGACGTCTTCTTGCTTCACCCGCCGGCTTCTGTCTTCTGGCTCTGCGAGGGGGACAGCGGCGCGGCTCCGGGAACGGACGACCAAGGTTAGGTTTGTGTGTTCGATCCCTCTGGAGCTAATGGTGTCCAGTACCCTAAGAAGCGCAACCTAGCTGCAGTTAGTAGGTTTGCTTCTCTCCCCTCAGTCCCACGTAGCAGAGAGTCTGTTTCCAGCAGAAGCTCTCTGAAAATAAAAAAAATCTAACTAAAATACTTTCTTAATAGCAAGCTCAGGAGAGCTCACTAAAATGCACCCAGCTCCTTCCGGGCACAGATTCTAACTGAGGTCTGGAGGAGGGGCATAGAGGGAGGAGCCAGTGCACACCAGTAGTACTAATTCTTTCTTAGAGTGCCCAGTCTCCTGCGGAGCCCGTCTATTCCCCATGGTCCTTACGGAGTCCCCAGCATCCACTAGGATGTTAGAGAAATTAGTGTGCATACAGCATTAACACATAAGAACACATAGATTTGATCGCAGCTGTTAAATAAAGGGAGAGTACTCTACCCTTCAAAAGCACACAAATAGACACACGAATAACAGCGCTGATTCAAAATATATGTGTACTTTTTATTTTCCACAATTAAAAACAATAAAAACACACAATTAAGAATAACTATATCCTAGATACCGGTTACTCCTGCAAAGCATAACATTAGGTAGCACAGTGCAATTATCAGCCTTCGTACAAGTAATCAGTGCACAGCCTATTTCAAGCAGATCTAGTTGGTTAGTCTCTCAGCTCTTTCCAACATAGCAATTAATTGTAAAGCAGTGGTTATTTATTGATAGAAGCTAGTCAGTTAGTAGCAGCAGATAGTACAGTCATTTGCAATTCCCTTTGAGACAAGCTTGTCAGTTAGTTGCAGAAGGTATTCAAAGCAATATTTATCAATCAATGCAGCAAGCTGTTCTGTTAGTTGAACTTTAGCAAAGGTCCGCGTTAGTAAGCCAATACAACCTGCTTCAGGGATCTAGCAGTTAACCCTTTTGGTCCAATGTGTTGGTATCTCCCGGCTCCTGGTGCTTTTAGTTACCCGTTTTTTGGGGCCTTATCCGGAGTATCCCAACAGCAGTCCAAGCATGAGCAAGTGAGAGCAAAATGTAGCAACCGGTACCGGATAACTGATGAAAACTCTTTCAGCACAGTTATGATTAATTCTTTAGATATCACATTGAGCGTACAAGAAGATAAACTAGTTACTCAAACATATGTTAAGCCAGTCGATCAAAACAGATATCTACACTATGAGAGTTCACATCTGGGGGGGTGGAAAAAGAATATCCCCCAAAAGCCAACTGGTTAGATTGAAAAGGAACTGTTCATCAAGTATTACGTTTAGGCAACAGGCGAAAAAGGTATTGGAATCTTTTGAGGAACAAGGCTATCCCCGGGAATTACTGCAAAAAGCACTAGTGGAAGTAGAAAAGGTAGACAGGGACTTATTATTAACAGAAGTAAATAAGGAGACAAAAAGAGATAGAATGGAAAGAGAAGGTAGTTCCAGGTCTATTACTTTTACTACCCAATATAATAGTCATGCTAAGGAAATAAAAAAGATTATAAAAAAGAACACTAATCTGCTATGTATGGATGAGATCTTAAAAGAACAGATTAATCCTTTGGGACAAGTTACGTTCAGGAAATCAGAAAATCTAAAATCAAAGCTAGTACATAGTCATTTTACAAATGTAGAAACATCTTCTACCTCGGTAGAAACATGGCTGCCGTCAAAACCAGCTGGGTTTCATAAGTGTGGAAGGAATGCATGCACTACATGTATGTCTACCCCTAGAAAGAGCACAAGTTTTAGCTCATTTCATACGAAGGAAACTTATCAAATAAAGAAATTTCTTAACTGCAATTCTACATATGTGATCTACTTAATCACATGTGGATGCGGAAAACAGTACGTGGGACGTACAACACGTACTCTCCATGTACGATTCTCTGAGCATAGGAGAAATATTCAAGAGAGTCTCAGTACACACCCCCTTTCGCTTCATATATCACGTTGTCAAAAACAAAGCATGGATAAAGTGTCAATAAAAGCAATAGAACAGGTAGGGGTAACTAAACGAGGGGGAGACGGATTCAATTTGCTTTGTAAAAGAGAGGCATATTGGATTTATGTTTTAGGAACTCTAATACCAGGTGGTCTAAATGATACGGTTGAACTGAATAATATCTAGTAGGAGTAGGTTTGTTCATAGCTCCTGTGTGCCTCCTCCTGTATGCTAATTTAGATAAGAACTATCTTGCCTGCCTTTCTTGATTTTAAGGTAAATTTAAAGTATAGAATATATGGGATAGCAGTGTGGGTTTTTGTGTATATGTATTTATGTACATATGTGTATATGTATGTATATATATATATATATATATATATATATTTATCTTTATCTGTATTAAAGAGTTATTATGTTTCTAGAGATATTTATCTAGTTTTAGGTTTCATTAACTGGCGCTCTCCTCTTCTCCAAAAGGACCTATATTAAATCAGGTTGTTTCTATTGCTGAAGCCTCTCTTGACTGTTTTAGTATCCTCTTCGCTGTTGTGAATATATGACATTCTCTGGTCCCTGGATATAGCTAATTTGAAGGCTGTATGTGTGCCTTCTTTTTCCTTGTTTCTTTCTTTTTTTCCTGTTTCCCTTTTTTTTTTCCTTCCTTTTTTCTCCAGTTAATAAGAAAAGAGAGAGAAAATAAGGAATTAATAATGAGAATATCCTATATAAAGGAAATACCGAATATGAATTGTTAAATATTTATAAAACTAAAAGTATTATTAAAATTAGGTTGTATGAGCACCTCCTAATACATATGTAAGTGAGGTGCATGCATATCTGAAAGTAAAGTTATCTATAATATTCATACAGGTTGAGTATCCCATATCGGAATATTCCGAAATACTGACTTTTTTGAGTGAGACTGAGATAGTGAAACCTTTGTTTTCTGATGGCTCAGTGTACACAAACTTTGTTTAATACTCAAAGTTATTACAAATATTGTATTAAATGACCTTCAGACTGTGTGCATAAGGTGTATATGAAACATAAATGAATTGTGTGAATGTACACACACTTTGTTTAATGCACAAAGTTATAAAAAATATTGGCTAAAATGACCTTCAGGCTGTGTGTATAAGGTGTATATTAAACATAAATGCATTCTGTGCTTAGATTTAGGTCCCATCGCCATAATATTTGATTATGGTATGCAATTATTCCAAAATACGGAAAAATCCCATATCCAAAATTCCTCTGGTCCCAAGCATTTTGGATAAGGGATACTCAACCTGTAATAACAAAGGTTTTTAGAATTTGCCTAGAGAGTTAGGATAGTATCCTCTTTTTATGAAACATCTGAGTGGTGGTAATAAGAAATATAAATATAAATAGTAAGATTAAAATCGAAAACATGGACGGGTCTGTCTATTGAAATGTATATTAGTACGCTGAGTGTGCATTTTGTTGGTTTTTGTTTAATTTTAATGTGTAGGATATAATACTGGTTGTTTGAATTCCAACTCTGTGCAAATGTATTCAGATCGGAATATTAAGTAATAAGCAGACTTTGATTATTCTCTTTCCGGAAGTCAAGTGGAACGCATCTAAGATCTCTAATATGGCATCAGCAAAGCAGCGTCTCATCCTTAACTGAGGTGTGAGACGCAGACACGTGACCAAGAGATGTCACGAGCACGCCGGAGTCTGCTGGCGTGTGCGCTCCATCTCGAAATGAGGCTTGACACGGAGACGCAATGTGCTATGCACTCCTGCAGGCAGGAGAATGTCGGCTATTTAAACGGAAGCATGGAGGGATGGTGATATACTTCTCTGAGGAAGCCGCTGAATCACTGATAGGCGGAGGAAACGCGTAAGAGTTTTCATCAGTTGTCCGGTACCGGTTGCTACATTTTGCTCTCACGTGCTCATGCTTGGACCGCTGTTGGGATACTCCGGATAAGGCCCCAAAAACGGGTAACTAAAAGCACCAGGAGCCGGGAGATACCAACACATTGGACCAAAAGGGTTAACTGCTAGATCCCTGAAGCAGGTTGTATTGGCTTACTAACGCGGACCTTTGCTAAAGTTCAACTAACATAATAGAACAGCATGCTGCATTAATTGATAAATATTGCTTTGAATACCTTCTGCAACTAACTGACAAGCTTGTCTCAAAGGGATTGCAAATGACTGTACTATCTGCTGCTACTAACGGACTAGCTTCTATCAATAAATAACCACTGCTTTACAATTAATTGCTATGTTGGAAAGAGCTGAGAGACTAACCAACTAGATCTGCTTGAAATAGGCTGTGCACTGATTACTTGTACGAAGGCTGATAATTGCACTGTGCTACCTAATGTTATGCTTTGCAGGAGTAACCGGTATCTAGGATATAGTTATTCTTAATTGTGTGTTTTTATTATTGTTTTTAATTGTGGAAAATAAAAAGTACACATATATTTTGAATCAGCGCTGTTATTCGTGTCTATCTATTTGGTTTCAGAATCTGTTTTACCATGTTCTGTATGTCCAAAACTCTGTAATTCTGTATCCAGAATCATACCCAGGAACGACAGGTGTGTCGTTGGATCCAACTGTGATTTTGGCAGATTTACGAGCCAACCGTGTTGTTGCAGAATCGTCAGTGAAAGGGCAACATTCTTCAACAATTGCTCCTTGGACCTCGCCTTTATGAGGAGATCGTCCGCCATTACTTTGGTGAAAATCCTCGGAGCCGTGGACAGACCAAACGGCAACGTCTGAAATTGGTAATGACAATCCTGCAAAGCAAATCTCAGGTAAGCCTGATGTGGAGAATATATGGGGACATTTAAGTAGGCATCTTTTATGTCGACCGACACCATAAAATCCCCCTCCTCTAAACTGGAGATCACTGCTCGTAGGGACTTCATCTTGAACTTGAATTTCTTTAGAAATAAATTGAGGGATTTTAGGTTTAGAATCGGTCTGACTGAGCCATCCGGCTTCGGGACCATGAACAGGCTCGAATAAAACCCTTCCCCCTGCTGAGACGGGGGTACCGTGACAATTACTTGATTTTGACACAACTTTAGTATCGCAGCGCTTACTATCTCCCTTTCCGGAAGAGAAGCTGGCAAGGCCGCTTTGAAAAATCGGTGAGGGGGCACGTCTTGAAACTCTAACTTGTACCCTTGTGATACTATGTCTACTATCCAAGGATCCAGGTCCGAGTGCACCCAGACCTGACTGAAGAGCCTAAGACGTGCCCCCACTGGTGCGGACTCCCGCAACGGAGACCCAGCGTCATGCGGTAGATTTGGTAGAAGCCAGAGAGGACTTCTGCTCCTGGGAACTTGCCACAGCCTGTGACCTTTTTCCTCTTCCTCTCCCCCCTCGCAGCAAGGAAGGAGGACCCACGTCCTTTTTTTAATTTGTTGGGCCGAAAGGACTGCATCTGATAGTGAGGCGATTTCTTCTGCTGTGCAGGAACATACGGTAAAAAAGACGACTTACCCGCTGTAGCCGTAGAGACCAGGTCAGTGAGTCCGTCACAAAACAAGACGTTACCGTTAAATGGTAAAGACTCCATCGCCTTCTTAGAATCCGCATCAGCATTCCATTGATGAATCCACAATGCTCTCCTAGCAGAGACTGCCATGGCATTGGCCCTTGATCACAAAAGGCCAATATCCCTTACGGCTTCTTTTAAATACACTGCAGCGTCCTTGATATGACCCAAGGTCAAAAGCACACTATCCCTGTCTAGGGAATCTACCTCCGATGACAAGTTATACGCCCACTTTTCAATAGCGCTACTCACCCATGCCGCAGCAACAGCGGGTCTGAGTAGCGACCCTGTAGTGACATAAATGGACTTCAGGGTATTTTTCTGCTTACGATCCGCAGGATCCTTCAGGGCTGCCGTGTCAGGGGACGGAAGCGGCACCTTTTTGGATAAACGCAACAAAGCTTTATCTACAGTGGGGATTGACTCCCAGCTGTCCCTGTCCCCAGAGGGAAACGGATAAGACATTGGAATTCTTTTGGGAACATGTACCTTTTTGTCGGGATTTTCCCAAGCGGGTCCCTAACAAGTGCCTGCGGCACTGTTATATTGCTTGCCAGTGTATTTGCGGCCCCCCATGCTGCCCAGGGCGCCCCCCCTGCGCCCTGTAGTGCTGTGAACTCTGTGGGAGCATGGCGCGCAGCGAGGCCGCTGCGCGGTACCTCAAGCCGTCTTCTGCTGTCACTGAAGTCTTCTGATCTTCTCATACTTCTATCTTCAGGCTTTGTGAGGGGGGTGACGGCGCGGCTCCGGGAACAAGCAGCTAGGCGTACCGTAGTGATCGAACCCTCTGAAGCTAATGGTGTCCAGTAGCCTAAGAAGCAGAGCCCTTGAACTCTAAAGAAGAAGGTCTGCTTCTCTCCCCTCACTCCCACGCTGCAGGGAGCCTGTAGCCAGCAGGTCTCCCCGAAAATAAAAAACCTAAATAAAGTCTTTTTCTGAGAAACTCAGGAGAGCTCCTCAGTGTGCCTCCAGTCTCGCTGGGCACAGAATCTAACTGGAGTCTGGAGGAGGGGCATAGAGGGAGGAGCCAGTTCACACCCATTCAAAGTCTTATAGTGTGCCCATGTCTCCTGCGGATCCCGTCTACACCCCATGGTTCTTGATGTGACCCCAGCATCCTCTAGGACATATGAGAAATAATCATTAGAATCTGATTGGTTGCTATGGGCAACATCTGCACTTCTATAAACCTGCACATTTAACATTACTATTCATTTGTTATGAGGCTATTGTGTTTTCATACAATAATTTGTCATTTTACTCTTACCAATTTACAAGCTGCTGATGTATAACCTTTTGAATAACTTACCCAATGGGAGAATGTACCCAATGGGAGAATGTACTTTTAGAAGATATGGCTTCCTTTGGGTTATCCACGGGTTAATGGGGAATGCTGACTTCCCATGAATACATACCCTTTTGTTTAAAAAAAACTGCAGGAAATGGGAAAACTGAATACTCCAGTAAGGTATGGGGGGGGGGGTGTGTGTGTGTGTGTGTGTGTGTGTGTGTGTGTGTGTGTGTGTGTGTGTGTGTGTGTGTGTGTGCGTGCGTGTGTGCGTGTGTGTGTGCGCGCGCGGAGGGAAGGGGGGGGGGGGAGGGGTTTTGCCAATTAACATGATATAGATGTGTAACTGCTCAGTCTCTATTTTGTAAGCTAATAGCATGCTACTTTTTGCCCACAAGATGTCCTCACACAGTTAGTTTTTTTGTGTGTTTGCAAATTAGCCAATTAAAATGACAGGAAGATGAATTATAGCTCATGTTACTCGTTGGATCGCAAGGAACATTTATGTGAAAACCCAATCAAAATCGGTTCAGTAGTTGTCGAGTTTATCCCGCACACACATACAAATGAGCAAATTCTATATTATATATATATATATATATATATATAATAAGAATTTACTTACCGATAATTCTATTTCTCGTAGTCCGTAGTGGATGCTGGGGACTCCGTAAGGACCATGGGGAATAGCGGCTCCGCAGGAGACTGGGCACAAAAGTAAAGCTTTAGAACTATCTGGTGTGCACTGGCTCCTCCCCCTATGACCCTCCTCCAAGCCTCAGTTAGGATACTGTGCCCGGACGAGCGTACACAATAAGGAAGGATTTTGAATCCCGGGTAAGACTCATACCAGCCACACCAATCACACCATATAACTTGTGATCTAAACCCAGTTAACAGCATGATAACAGAGGAGCCTCTAGAAAAGATGGCTCACTACAGCAATAACCCGATTTTTTGGTAACAATAACTATGTACCAGTATTGCAGACAATCCGCACTTGGGATGGGCGCCCAGCATCCACTACGGACTACGAGAAATAGAATTATCGGTAAGTAAATTCTTATTTTCTCTAACGTCCTAAGTGGATGCTGGGGACTCCGTAAGGACCATGGGGATTATACCAAAGCTCCCAAACGGGCGGGAGAGTGCGGATGACTCTGCAGCACCAAATGAGAGAACTCCAGGTCCTCCTCAGCCAGGGTATCAAATTTGTAGAATTTTACAAACGTATTTGCTCCTGACCAAGTAGCTGCTCGGCAAAGTTGTAAAGCCGAGACCCCTCGGGCAGCCGCCCAAGATGAGCCCACCTTCCTTGTGGAATGGGCTTTTACAGATCTTGGCTGTGGCAGGCCTGCCACAGAATGTGCAAGCTGAATTGTACTACAAATCCAACGAGCAATAGTCTGCTTAGAAGCAGGAGCACCCAGCTTGTTGGGTGCATACAGAATAAACAACGAGTCAGATTTTCTGACTCCAGCCGTCCTGGAAACCTATATTTCCAGGGTTCTGACAACGTCTAGCAACTTGGAGTCTTCCAAGTCCCTAGTAGCCGCAGGCACCACAATAGGTTGATTCAGGTGAAACGCTGAAAACCACCTTAGGGAGAAACTGAGGACAAGTCCTCAATTCCGCCCTGTCCGAATGGAAAATCAGATGAGGGCTTTTACAGGATAAAGCCGCAAATTCTGACACGCACCTGGCCCAGGCCAGGGCCAACAGCATGACCACTTTCCATGTGAGATATTTTAACTCCACATATTTAAGTGGTTCAAACCAATGTGACTTTTGGAACCCAAAAACTACATTTAGATCCCAAGGTGCCACTGGAGGCACAAAAGGA
The DNA here is from genome assembly GCF_028390025.1 of Pseudophryne corroboree. Taxonomy (NCBI): domain Eukaryota; kingdom Metazoa; phylum Chordata; class Amphibia; order Anura; family Myobatrachidae; genus Pseudophryne; species Pseudophryne corroboree. Next base: position 860,838,570 of record NC_086445.1, on the reverse strand, counting down.
GGCTGTATATACAGTACCCCTTTCACAAACGTCTGAACTTCAGGGACTGAAGCTAGTTCTTTTTGGAAGAAAATTGACAGGGCCGAAATTTGAACCTTAATGGACCCCCATTTCAGGCCCATAGACACTCCTGTTTGCAGGAAATGTAGGAATCGACCTAGTTGAAAATTCCTCCGTCGGGGCCTTACTGGCCTCGCACCACGCAACATATTTTCGCCAAATGCGGTGATAATGTTTTGCAGTTATATCTTTCCTGGCTTTGATCAGGATAGGGATGACTTCATCCGAAATGCCTTTTTCCTTCAGGATCCGGCGTTCAACCGCCCTGCTGTTAAACGCAGCCGCGGTAACTCTTGGAACAGACAGGGTCCTTGCTGGAGCAGGTCCCTTCTTAGAGGTAGAGGCCACGGATCCTCCGTGAGCATCTCTTGAAGTTCCGGTTACCAAGTCCTTCTTGGCCCATCCGGAGCCACGAATATAGTGCTTACTCCTCTCCATCTTATAATTCTCAGTACCTTGGTTATGAGAGGCAGAGGAGGGAACACATACACTGACTGGTACACCCACTGTGTTACCAGAGCGTCTACAGCTATTGCCTGAGGGTCCCTTGACCTGGCGCAATACTTGTCGAGTTTTTTAAAACATGTGGAAGACTTCTGGGTGAAGTCCCCACTCTCCCGGGTGGAGGTCGTGTCTGCTGAGGAAGTCTGCTTCCCAGTTGTCCACTCCCGGAATGAATACTGCTGACAGTGCTATCACATGATTTTCCGCCCAGCGAAGAATCCTTGCAGCTTCTGTCATTGCCCTTCTGCTTCTTGTGTCACCCTGTCTGTTTACGTGGGTGACTGCCGTGATGTTGTCCGAATGGATCAACTCCGGGTGACCTTGAAGCAGAGGTCTTGCTGAGCTTAGAGCACTGTAAATGGCCCTTAGCTTCAGGATATTTATGTGAAGTGATGTCTCCAGGCTTGACCATAAGCTCTGGAAATTCCTTCCCTGTGTGACTGCTCCCCAGCCTCGCAGGCTGGCATCCGTGGTCACCAGGACCCAGTCCTGAATGTGCGGCCCTCTAGAAGATGAGCACTCTGCAACCACCACAGGAGAGACACCCTTGTGCTTGGTGACAGGGTTATCCGCTGATGCATCTGAAGATGCGACCCAGACCATTTGTCCAGCAGGTCCCACTGGAAAGTTCTTGCGTGGAATCTGCCGCATGGGATTGCTTCATAGGAAGCCACCATTTTTCCCAGAACCATCTCATTGATGTACTGAGACTTGGCTCGGTTATAGGAGGTTCCCGACTAGCTCGGATAACTCCCTGACTTTTTCCTCCGGGAGAATTTTTCTGAACTGTGTCCAGGATCATCCCTAAGAACAGAAGACGAGTCGTCGGAATCAGCTGCGATTTTAGAATATTGAGAATCCAATCGTGCTGCCGCAACACTACCTGAGATAGTGCTACACCGACCTCCAAATGTTCCCTGGATCTTACCCTTATCAGGGAATCGTCCAAGTAAGGGATAACTAAAATTCCCTTCCTTCGAAGGAGTATCATCATTTCGGCCATTACCTTGGTAAAGACCCGGGGTGCCGTGGACCATCCATACGGCAGCGTCTGAAACTGATAGTGACAGTTCTGTACCATAAACCTGAGGTACCCTTGGTGAGAAGGGTAAATTGGGACAGGAAGGTAAGCATCCTTGATGTCCCGAGACATCATGTAGTCCTCTTCTTCCAGGTTCGCAATCACTGCTCTGAGTGACTCAATCTTGAATTTGAACCTCTGTATGTAAGTGTTCAAAGATTTTAGATTTAGAATCGGTCTCACCGAGCCGTCCGGCTTCGGTACCACAACAGTGTGGAATAATACCCCGTTCCCTGTTGCAGGAGGGGTACCTTGATTATCACCTACTGGGAATACAGCTTGTGAATGGCTTCCAAACTGTCTCCCTGTCAGAAGGAGACATCGGTAAAGCCGACTTTAGGAAACGGCGAGGGGGAGACGTCTCGAATTCCAATTTGTACCCCTGAGATATCACCTGAAGGATCCAGGGGTCTACTTGCGAGTGAGCCCACTGCGCGCTGAAATTCATTGAGACGGGCCCCCACCGTGCTTGTAAAGCCCCAGCGTCATACTGAGGGCTTGGCAGAGGCGGGAGAGGGTTTCTGTTCCTGGGAACTGGCTGATTTCTGCAGCCTTTTTCCTCTCCCTCTGTCACGGGGCAGAAATGAGGAACCTTTTGCCCGCTTGCCCACGAAAAGACGGCGTCTTCTCATGTTGAGAGGCGACCTGGGGTACAAACGTGGATTTCCCAGCTGTTGCCGTGGCCACCAGGTCTGAAAGACCGACCCCAAATAACTCCTCCCCTTAATAAGGCAATACTTCCAAATGCCGTTTGGAATCCGCATCACCTGACCACTGTCGTGTCCATAACCCTCTACTGGTAGAAATGGACAACGCACTTAGACTTGATGCCAGTCGGCAAATATTCCGCTGTGCATCACGCATATATAGAAATGCATCTTTTAAATGCTCTATAGGCAATAATATACTGTCCCTATCTAGGGTATCAATATTTTCAGTCAGGGAATCCGACCACGCCAACCCAGCACTGCACATCCAGGCTGAGGCGATTGCTGGTCGCAGTATAACACCAGTATGTGTGTAAATACCTTTTAGGATACCCTCCTGCTTTCTATCAGCAGGATCCTTAAGGGCGGCCATCTCAGGAGAGGGTAGAGCCCTTGTTCTTACAAGCGTGTGAGCGCTTTATCCACCCTAGGGGGTGTTTCCCAACGCACCCTAACCTCTGGCGGGAAAGGATATAATGCCAATAACATTTTAGAAATTATCAGTTGTTATCGGGGGAAAACCACGCATCATCACACACCTCATTTAATTTCTCAGATTCAGGAAAACTACAGGTAGTTTTTCCTCACCGAACATAATACCCCTTTTTGGTGGTACTCGTATTATCAGAAATGTGTAAAACATTTTTAATTGCCTCAATCATGTAACGTGTGGCCCTACTGGAAGTTACATTTGTCTCTTCACCGTCGACACTGGAGTCAGTATCCGTGTCGGCGTCTATATCTGCCATCTGAGGTAACGGGCGCTTTAGAGCCCCTGACGGCCTATGAGACGTCTGGACAGGCACAAGCTGAGTAGCCGGCTGTCTCATGTCAACCACTGTCTTTTAAATACAGAGCTGACACTGTTACGTAATTCCTTCCAACAGTTCATCCACTCAGGTGTCGACCCCCTAGGGGGTGACATCACTATTACAGGCAATCTGCTCCGTCTCCACATCATTTTTCTCCTCATACATGTCGACACAAACGTACCGACATACAGCACATACACAGGGAATGCTCTGATAGAGGACAGGACCCCACTAGCCCTTTGGGGAGACAGAGGGAGAGTTTGCCAGCACACACCAGAGCGCTATATATATACAGGGATAACCTTATATAAGTGTTTTTCCCCTTATAGCTGCTGTATCTTTAATACTGCGCGTAATTAGTGCCCCCCCTCTCTTTTTTAACCCTTTCTGTAGTGTAGTGACTGCAGGGGAGAGCCAGGGAGCTTCCCTCCAACGGAGCTGTGAGGGAAAATGGCGCCAGTGTGCTGAGGAGATAGGCTCCGCCCCCTTATCGGCGGCCTTATCTCCCGTTTTTCTATGTATTCTGGCAGGGGTTAAATTCATCCATATAGCCCAGGAGCTATATGTGATGCATTTTTTGCCATCCAAGGTGTTTTTATTGCGTCTCAGGGCGCCCCCCCCCCCAGCGCCCTGCACCCTCAGTGACCGGAGTGTGAAGTGTGCTGAGAGCAATGGCGCACAGCTGCAGTGCTGTGCGCTACCTTGTTGAAGACAGGACGTCTTCTGCCGCCGATTTTCCGGACCTCTTCTGTCTTCTGGCTCTGTAAGGGGGCCGGCGGCGCGGCTCTGGGACCCATCCATGGCTGGGCCTGTGATCGTCCCTCTGGAGCTAATGTCCAGTAGCCTAAGAAGCCCAATCCACTCTGCACGCAGGTGAGTTCGCTTCTTCTCCCCTTAGTCCCTCGATGCAGTGAGCCTGTTGCCAGCAGGTCTCACTGAAAATAAAAAACCTAAAACTAAACTTTTCACTAAGCAGCTCAGGAGAGCCACCTAGTGTGCACCCTTCTCGTTCGGGCACAAAAATCTAACTGAGGCTTGGAGGAGGGTCATAGGGGGAGGAGCCAGTGCACACCAGGTAGTTCTAAAGCTTTACTTTTGTGCCCAGTCTCCTGCGGAGCCGCTATTCCCCATGGTCCTTACGGAGTCCCCAGCATCCACTTAGGACGTTAGAGAAAATAAGAATTTACTTACCGATAATTCTATTTCTCGTAGTCCGTAGTGGATGCTGGGGACTCCGTCAGGACCATGGGGATTAGCGGCTCCGCAGGAGACAGGGCACAAAAGTAAAAGCTTTAGGATCAGGTGGTGTGCACTGGCTCCTCCCCCTATGACCCTCCTCCAAGCCTCAGTTAGGATACTGTGCCCGGACGAGCGTACACAATAAGGAAGGATTTTGAATCCCGGGTAAGACTCACACCAGCCACACCAATCACACTGTACAACCTGTGATCTGAACCCAGTTAACAGCATGATAACAGCGGAGCCTCTGAAAAGATGGCTCACAACAATAATAACCCGATTTTTGTAACAATAACTATGTACAAGTATTGCAGACAATCCGCACTTGGGATGGGCGCCCAGCATCCACTACGGACTACGAGAAATAGAATTATCGGTAAGTAAATTCTTATTTTCTCTGACGTCCTAAGTGGATGCTGGGGACTCCGTCAGGACCATGGGGATTATACCAAAGCTCCCAAACGGGCGGGAGAGTGCGGATGACTCTGCAGCACCGAATGAGAGAACTCCCGGTCCTCCTCAGTCAGGGTGTGCCCCTGACCAAGTAGCTGCTCGGCAAAGTTGCAAAGCCGAGACCCCTCGGGCAGCCGCCCAAGATGAGCCCACCTTCCTTGTGGAATGGGCATTTACATATTTTGGCTGTGGCAGGCCTGCCACAGCATGTGCAAGCTGAATTGTACTACACATCCAACTAGCAATCGTCTGCTTAGAATCAAGAGCACCCAGTTTATTGGGTGCATACAGGATAACAGCAAGTCAGTTTTCCTGACTCCAGCCGTCCTGGAACCTATATTTTCAGGGCCCTGACAACATCCAGCAACTTGGAGTCCTCCAAGTCCCTAGTAGCCGCAGGTACCACAATAAGCTGGTTCAGGTGAAACACTGACACCACCTTAGGGAGAAACTGGGGACGAGTCCGCAGCTCTGCCCTGTCCGAATGGACAATCAGATATGGGCTTTTGTGAGACAAAGCCGCCAATTCTGACACTCGCCTGGCCGAGGCCAGGGCCAACAGCATGGTCACTTTCCATGTGAGATATTTCAAATCCACAGATTTGAGCGGTTTAAACCAATGTGATTTGAGGAATCCCAGAACTACGTTGAGATCCCACAGTGCCACTGGAGGCACAAAAGGGGGTTGTATATGCAGTACTCCCTTGACAAACTTCTGGACTTCAGGAACTGAAGCCAATTCTTTCTGGAAGAAAATCGACAGGGCCGAAATTTGAACCTTAATGGACCCCAATTTGAGGCCCATAGACACTCCTGTTTGCAGGAAATGCAGGAATCGACCGAGTTGAAATTTCTTCGTGGGGCCTTCCTGGCCTCACACCACGCAGCATATTTTCGCCACATGTGGTGATAATGTTGTGCGGTCACCTCCTTCCTGGCTTTGACCAGGGTAGGAATGACCTCTTCCGGAATGCCTTTTTCCCTTAGGATCCGGCGTTCAACCGCCATGCCGTCAAACGCAGCCGCGGTAAGTCTTGGAACAGACATGGTACTTGCTGAAGCAAGTCCCTTCTTAGCGGCAGAGGCCATGAGTCCTCTGTGAGCATCTCTTGAAGTTCCAGGTACCAAGTCCTTCTTGGCCAATCCGGAGCCACGAGTATAGTTCTTACTCCTCTACGTCTTATAATTCTCAGTACCTTGGGTATGAGAAGCAGAGGAGGGAACACATACACTGACTGGTACACCCATGGTGTTACCAGAGCGTCCACAGCTATTGCCTGAGGGTCTCTTGACCTGGCGCAATACCTGTCCAGTTTTTTGTTCAGGCGGGACGCCATCATGTCCACCTTTGGTCTTTCCCAATGGTTCACAATCATGTGGAAGACTTCCCGATGAAATCCCCACTCTCCCGGGCGTCGGAATGAACACTGCTGACAGTGCTATCACCTGATTTTCCGCCCAGCGAAGAATCCTTGCAGTTTCTGCTATTGCCCTTCTGCTTCTTGTGCCGCCCTGTCTGTTTACGTGGGCGACTGCCGTGATGTTGTCCCACTGGATCAATACCGGCTGACCTTGAAGCAGAGGTCTTGCTAAGCTAGAGCATTGTAACTTGCCCTTAGCTCCAGTATATTTATGTGGAGAGAATTCTCCAGACTTGATCACACTCCCTGGAAATTTTTTCCCTGTGTGACTGCTCCCCAGCCTCTCAGGCTGGCATCCCTGGTCACCAGGACCCTTCCTGAATGCCGAATCTGCGGCCCATTAGTAGATGAGTACTTTGCAGCCACCGCAGAAGAAACACCCTTGTCCTTGGAGACAGGGTTATCCGCTGATGCATCTGAAGATGCGATCCGGACCATTTTTCCAGCAGATCCCACTGAAAAGTTCTTGCGTGAAAACTGCCGAATGGAATCGCTTCGTAAGAAGCCACCATTTTTCCCAGGACCCTTGTGCAATGATGCACTGACACTTTTCCTGGTTTTAGGAGGTTCCTGACTAGCTCGGATAACTCCCTGGCTTTCTTCTCCGGGAGAAACACCCTTTTCTGGACTGTGTCCAGAATCATCCCTAGGAACAGCCGATGTGTCGTCGGAAACAACTGCGGTTTTGGAATATTTAGAATCCACCCGTGCTGTCGTAGAACTACTTGAGATAGTGCTACTCCGACCTCCAACTGTTCTCTGGACCTTGCTCTTATCAGGAGGTCGTCCATTTTCTTTGAAGAAGAATCATCATTTCGGCCATTACCTTGTTAAAGACCCGGGGTGCCGTGGACAATCCAAACGGCAGCGTCTGAAACTCTGTACCACGAACCTGAGGTACCCTTGGTGAGAAGGGCAAATTGGGACATGGAGGTAAGTATCCCTGATGTCCCGGGACACCCTATAGTCCCCTTCTTCCTGGTTCGCTATCACTGCTCTGAGTGACTCCATCTTGATTTGAACCTTTGTAAGTGTTCAAATATTTCAGATTTAGAATAGGTCTCACCGAGCCTTCTGGCTTCAGTACCACAACATAGTGTGGAATAATACCCCTTTCCTTGTTGTAGGAGGGGTACTTTGATTATCACCTGCTGGGAATACAGCTTGTGAATTGTTTCCAATACTGCCTCCCTGTCGGAGGGAGACGTTGGTAAAGCAGACTTCAGGAACCTGCGAGGGGGAAACGTCTCGACTTTCCAATCTGTACCCCTGGGATCCTACTTGTAGGATCCAGGGGTCCTGTACGGCCCCAGCGTCATGCTGAGAAACTTGGCAGAAGCGGTGGAGGCTTCTGTTCCTGGGAATGGGCTGCCTGCTGCAGTCTTCTTCCCTTTCCTCTATCCCTGGGCAGATATGACTCTTATGGGGACGAAAGGACTGAGGCTGAAAAGACGGTGTCTTTTTCTGCAGAGATGTGACTTAGGGTAAAAACGGTGGATTTTCCAGCAGTTGCCGTGGCCACCAGGTCCGATGGACCGACCCCAAATAACTCCTCCCCTTTATACGGCAATACTTCTTTGTGCCGTTTGGAATCTGCATCACCTGACCACTGTCGTGTCCATAAACATCTTCTGGCAGATATGGACATCGCACTTACTCTTGATGCCAGAGTGCAAATATCCCTCTGTGCATCTCGTATATATAGAAATGCATCCTTTAAATGCTCTATAGTCAATAAAATACTGTCCCTGTCAAGGGTATCAATATTTTTAGTCAGGGAATCCGACCAAGCCACCCCAGCTCTGCACATCCAGGCTGAGGCGATCGCTGGTCGCAGTATAACACCAGTATGTGTGTATATACTTCTTAGGATATTTTCCAGCCTCCTATCAGTTGGCTCCTTGAGGACGGCCCTATCTGGAGACGGTACCGCCACTTGTTTTGATAAGCGTGTGAGCGCCTTATCCACCCTAAGGGGTGTTTCCCAACGCGCCCTAACTTCTGGCGGGAAAGGGTATACCGCCAATAATTTTCTATCGGGGGAAACCCACGCATCATCACACACTTCATTTAATTTATCTGATTCAGGAAAAACTACAGGTAGTTTTTTCACACCCCACATAATACCCTTTTTTGTGGTACTTGTAGTATCAGAAATATGTAACACCTCCTTCATTGCCCTTAACAAGTAACGTGTGGCCCTAAAGGAAAATACGTTTGTTTCTTCACCGTCGACACTGAAATCAGTGTCCGTGTCTGTGTCGACCGACTGAGGTAAATGGGCGTTTTAAAGCCCCTGACGGTGTTTGAGACGCCTGGACAGGTACTATTTTTTTGCCGGCCGTCTCTGTTGACATTATCACGTAATTCCTTGAATAAGCCATCCATTCCGGTGTCGACTCCCTAGAGAGTGACATCACCATTACAGGCAATTGCTCCGCCTCCTCACCAACATCGTCCTCATACATGTCGACACACACGTACCGACACACAGCACACACACAGGGAATGCTCTGATAGAGGACAGGACCCCACTAGCCCTTTGGGGAGACAGAGGGAGAGTTTGCCAGCACACACCAAAAACGCTATAATTATACAGGGACAACCTTTATATAAGTGTTTTTCCCTTATAGCATTTTAATATATATAGTCATATCGCCAAATAAGTGCCCCCCCTCTCTGTTTTAACCCTGTTTCTGTAGTGCAGTGCAGGGGAGAGCCTGGGAGCCTTCCCACCAGCATTTCTGTGAGGGAAAATGGCGCTGTGTGCTGAGGAGAATAGGCCCCGCCCCCTTTTCGGCGGGCTTCTTCTCCCGTTTTTCTGAGACCTGGCAGGGGTTAAATACATCCATATAGCCCCCAGGGGCTATATGTGATGTATTTTTAGCCAGAATAAGGTACTATCATTGCTGCCCAGGGCGCCCCCCCCAGCGCCCTGCACCCTCAGTGACCGCTGCTATGAAGTGTGCTGACAACAATGGCGCACAGCTGCAGTGCTGTGCGCTACCTTATGAAGACTTAAAAGTCTTCTGCCGCCGGTTTCTGGACCTCTTCACTTTTCGGCATCTGCAAGGGGGTCGGCGGCGCGGCTCCGGGACGAACCCCAGGGTGAGACCTGTGTTCCGACTCCCTCTGGAGCTAATGGTGTCCAGTAGCCTAAGAAGCCAATCCATCCTGCACGCAGGTGAGTTCACTTCTCTCCCCTAAGTCCCTCGATGCAGTGAGCCTGTTGCCAGCAGGACTCACTGAAAATAAAAAACCTAACAAAACTTTTACTCTAAGCAGCTCTTTAGGAGAGCCACCTAGATTGCACCCTTCTCGGCCGGGCACAAAAATCTAACTGAGGCTTGGAGGAGGGTCATAGGGGGAGGAGCCAGTGCACACCACCTGATCCTAAAGCTTTTACTTTTGTGCCCTGTCTCCTGCGGAGCCGCTAATCCCCATGGTCCTGACGGAGTCCCCAGCATCCACTTAGGACGTCAGAGAAATATATATATACACACACACACACACACACACACACACACACACACACACACACACACACACACACACACACACATATATATAATTGAAACAATACTAGTTATGGCACTAAACTCAGTAATTATGCCCATGTGAGTGTCCTCTGAAGCAAAAAGTAAAATTTTTCTTAAAGTGCACTCCCCAAATCTTCCAGTAGCTGCCTCAAAACAAGATGCTATGTCCAGGCAAAATGCGCCTCCTAGTGCCATTAATTAGTAAGATCTTCCTATTTCAAAGTGATACCTAAAACGCACGTACCATAAAAGTACTCTAAAGAGTTTAATTGGGCATATGACGCTTGTGAAGCGTAAATGACAAGAGTAGCTCTAACTCCAATGTCTTCTTAGAAATCAATCATTTCAAATACTTTACTGATCCTGTAGATGCGCTCCGCTGGATTCCAGTAGGGCTGTGCGGGGAATCTTATGTGTTCTATAAACACCAAGAGGACATCTATAGTGTAAGTAGATTAAATCATTTCCATTTGAAATAAAAAATTCCTTGTTAAGAGTGCTTATCTGGGTATCTACAGATGAATTCTTTCCTCCTTGGTGAACTCTTTGTAATGATCCTTCATTATCAGCACTGGTTATCCCAGGGGTGGGCAATTATTTCAGCTGAGGGGCCACTTGACATTTCCTGTCAGTATCCGAGGGCCACATACAAAATATCAGCTCCCCCCACTTGCCAAAAATATAGGGACGTGGCTTCATGTGGAACGGGTGTGGGCAAAAAATAATACAGATTCATATTAGGCTGCACAATAATCTCCATTATTCAAATTGCGCCACACAGCGCCACTTACACACATTACACCAGGTAGAGCCCCTTTTACACACGTTACGGCAGGTAGAGAGCCTTTTTACACATTAACATTTTATTTAGGATAATTATTGTGCAGCAAGCAAATTATCCAGTGTCTTATGGCCCCTGGGGAAAGGTGTGACACGGTGACAGAACACAGGGGGGGGGGGGGGGGGGGTGACACGGTGACAGAACACGGTGGGGGTGACACAGTGACAGAACACGGTGGGGGTGACACAGTGACAGAACACGGTGGGGGTGACACAGTGACAGAACACGGTGGGGGTGACACAGTGACAGAACACGGTGGGGGTGACACAGTGACAGAACACGGGGGGGGTGACAGTGACAGAACACGGGGGGGTGACACAGTGACAGAACACGGTGGGGGTGACACGGTGACAGAACACGGGGGGTGTGACACGGTGACAGAACACGGGGAGGGGGGGTGACAGTGACAGAACACGGGTGTGTGACACAGTGACAGAACACGGTGGGGGTGACACGGTGACAGAACACCGGGGGTGTGACACAGTAACAGAACACGGGGAGGGGTGGTGACAGTGACAGGACACGGATGTGTGACACGGTGACAGAACACGGGGTGTGACACAGTGAAAGAACACGGGGAGGGGGGGTGACGGTGACAGAACACGGTGGGGGGGAAACGGTGACAGAACACGGGGAGGGGGGGGTGACAGTGACAGAACACGGATGTGTGACACGGTGACAGAACACGGGGGGTGTGACAGTGACAGAACATGGTGGGGGTGACACGTGACAGAACACGGGGGGGTGACACAGTGACAGAACACAGGGGGGTGACACAGTGACAGAACACGGGGGGGTGACACAGTGACAGAACACGGGGGGGTGACACAGTGACAGAACACGGGGGGGTGACAGTGACAGAACACGGGGGGGTGATACAGTGACAGAACACGGGGGTGGGGGTGGGGGGTGACACAGTGACAGAACACGGGGGGGAGGGGGGTGACAGTGACAGAACACGGGGTGTGACGGGTGACACAGTGACAGAACACGGGAGGGGTTGGTACAGTGAGAGCTAAAGATCTCTCCCCCAAACCTAAAACAGTCTGACGCCACTGCCCGCACACACAAATATACGCACACTATCACACACACTTTCTCACACACACACCCTTTCTTTCTCTCACTTTTCCCATTAACTTACTGATCTGGCTGGCAGTGGCAGGAAGGATGGATCTGTAGCAGTCTGGCTCTTGTCCCGTGTTGCTCCGCCCCCTGAGGCCCCATGTAGCCACGCCCCCTCATCGGCATGTAGCCCCGTCCCCTTTTCGGCTGAACACAGCCGTTGTCACTGGGGATTCTGGAGGCGGGAGGAGGAGGCTGCTACAACGCAGCAGCAGCAGCAGGGGAGAGAGGCGCCGCCGGCAGCTTGGAGGTACTGCAGTGCAGAGCAATGACAAGCAGCTCAGCCGGTCGGGCCGCTTGTCATTGCTCGCTGGTGGGAGGCAGTGGGCCGGGCAGGATCGGTTTGCTGGCCGCATCCGGCCCGCGAGCCGTATTTTGCCCACCTCTAGGTTATCCGATAGGGTTGTGGTATATTTTGTCGACATTCGTCAAGACGACATGAGAATGTCGAAATTATTATAATGTCGGCATTCACCATGTCTACAGTGACGACATGTTGACAGGATTTGAATGTCAGCAAAAAGTTCCTTGTGGTCCAACTGTGACTTCCTTTGTTCGGCAGGTCTGTAAAGATCCAGCGGTGTCTTCCAGGTCCACTGGTGACATCATGATGACTTAAGGGTCTATTTACTAAGCCTTGGATGGAGGTAAAGTTGACGGAGATAAAGTACAAGCCAATCAGCTCCTAATTGCCATTTTTTAAACTAAGTCTGTGACATGGCAGTTAGTAGCTGATTGGCTGGTACTTTATCTCCATCCAAGGATTAGTAAGTAGACCCCATAACATGTGGATATGTTCCATGATAACATTTCAACACCGTCAACATCTTAAGATGCTTGCAGCCTCATTAATTAACAAAATAGTGCAATTAAGTGGGAAGGAGGCTGACAACTGTCCAGTACATTTTTGGATGTTGAAGCCACATGATATGAGAATAAGGTAATATCAGAAAATCGACAGACCACAATACGATTCAATATGCCTCAAGCTACAGTCCACCTGCACTTATCAAAGGATTAACGCTATCACAAATAATACCTGTCAAAAGGATCATTAGTGATAGTGGGGGGTATGGTTATTTTTCTATACACATTGGGTGGTAGTTTTTCTGTAATGTTGGCATTTACTGTACAGTAGATCAACAGAGTATATACAGTATCATGTTCATCACGCATGATGTAGACTTTGAACATGTTGACACTGCAATATCAACATGTTCACAATGTCGATAACCAACCCTAATGTCAACATTTTCATTGTTTGAACATTTTAACCATGCGGACATCATTACATTCAACATTCTGCCACTGAAGTAGTTAATGTCAACTTAACAAATGCATACCATATACATGATATCTATCTATGAATTTTTTTAGGTACCAAAATCTATAAATTACATCAAAGGGAGAGAAAAAAAACAGGCCTAAGAAGTGCCGAAACCACACACAAAAGCAAACAAAACAAAACATGCAACAATTTAATAAAGAGATAAAGGATAACAACTATATAATCTACAATATAAACCACAATTAAAAAAAAGTTTTCTGAAATGGGTGGTCAAAAAGGTGTATATTTTTTTTTATTTACTTACACAACTTTTTATAAACTAAATGAGAAATATTGCAATATACAACTGCCCAATATACAGCTGGCTAATGCAATAACCCAAAGCTGCCGGCATCAGGCTATACCATGTTTGTTTGTTTTTTATTAAACTGCAGCCATACATATTTATTTATATCGTACATTTCACACTTCCTACCATATATAAGGACAACTCAGCCAGAGTCAGCTGATATGTAATTAGATTCCAAAGACAATGAACTTTTGGATGAAAGGAAATCAATAATATCTGTTTAGACTTGAAAAAAACGTGAAGGGCAAGGAGTCAGCAGATGGGCTGGTCATATGCCATGAGAGCTCATACGCAGGGGGTCTCTCGTGAAGATTTCCGCTCTTTGGAATACACAGTTTTCTCAATACAAACAAACAGATCTGTTAATCTCCATCACTCCTTGCCCAGTCACCCATCATACTAACATGCAAAAGGATATTTCCACCCTCCTAATGCTGCTGAATTCTGCATAGTTCCAGTTTCTTTATATCCAGAATGACATTCATACATTTTTTGCTATCTGCATTTGTGATGAGTGTTAGAGACTTAAGTTCTTTATCTTATTTGGAAATCTGTTTGATAACCATTGGTTGAATAAATAGAATTAAGTGCAAGCTTTTTAGAGGATCACAAATCCTCCAACACATACTGTAGTGATTTTAATTAAAACAAAATGCACTTTTATTTTTAGGGTGGCGCAAGCTGTTTGAGTGCCTTATAGTGATAACATCTAAATTACATCATTATGTCATGCATACAGTGCATCCGGAAAGTATTCGCAGTGCTTCACTTTTCCATATTGTTATGTTACAGCCTTATTTCAAAATGGAATAACTTATTTTTGTCCCTCAAAATTCAACACACAATACCCCATAATGACAACGTGAAACAAGTGTTTTTGAGATTTTTGAAAATTTATTAAAAATAAAAACTAAGAAATCACATGTACATAAGTATTCACAGCCTTTGGCATGAAGCTCAAAATTGAGCTCAGGTGCATCCTGTTTCCACTGATCATCCTTGAGATGTTCCTACAGCTTAATTGGAGTCCACCTGTGGTAAATACAGTTAATTGGACATGATTTGGAAAGTCACACACCTGTCTATATAAGTAAGGTCCCACACTTGACAGTGCACAAACCAACCACGAAGTCAAAGGAATTGTCTGTAGACCTCCGAGACAGGATTGTCTAGAGGCACAAATCTGGGGAAGGGTACAGTAAAATATCTACTGCCTTGAAGGTCCCAATGAGCACAGTGGCCTCAATCATCCGTAAATGGAAGAAGTTAGGAAGCACCAGGACCCTTCCTAGAGCTGAACGGCCGTCTAAACTGGGCAATCGGGGGAGAAGGGCTCCAGTCGGTTGGGGAGGTGACCAAGAACCCGATGATCACTCTGTCAGAGCTATAGCATTCCTCTGTGGAGAGAGGAGAACCTTCCAGAAGGACAGCCATCCCTACAGCAATCCACCAATCAGGCCTGTATGGTAGAGTGGCCAGACGGAAGCCACTCCTTAGTAAAAAGCACATGGCAGCCTACCTGGAGTTTGCCAAAATGCACCTGAAGGACTCTCAGACCATGAGAAACAAAATTCTCTGGTCGGATGAGTCAAAGATTGAACTCTTTGGCGTGAATGGCAGGTGTCATGTTTGGAGGAAACCAGGCACCGTTCATCACCAGGCCAATACCATCCCTATAGTTAACCATGGTGGTGGCAGCATCATGCTGTGGGGATGTTTTTGGCGGCAGAAACTGGGAGACTAGTCCGGATAGAGGGAAAGATGAATGCAGTAATGTACAGAGACATCCTTGATGAAAACCTGCTACAGAGCGCTCTTGACCTCAGACTACGTTGACGGTTCATCTTTCAGCAGGACAACGACCCTAAGCACACAGCCAAAATATCAAAGGAGTGGCTTCAGGACAACTCTGTCCTTGAGTGGCCCAGACAGAGCCCAGACTTGAATCCGATTGAACATCTCTGGAGAGATCTGAAAATGGCTATGCACCGACGCTTCCCATCTAACCTGATGGAGCTTGAGAGGTGCTGCAAAGAGGAATGGGCAAAACTGCCCAAAGATAGGTGTGCCAAGCTTGTGGCATCATATTCAAAAAGACTTGAGGCTGTAATTGCTGCCAAAGGTGCATCAACAAAGTTTTGAGCAAAAGCTGTGAATACTTATGTACATGTGATTTCTTAGTTTTTTTTTATTTTTAATAAACTTGTAAAAATTAAAAAACTTTTTTCACATTGTCATTATGTGGAATTGTGTGTAGAATTTTGAGGGAAAAATGAATTTATTCCATTTTGGAGTAAGGCTGTAACATAACAAAATGTGGAAAAAAGTGAAGCGCTGTGAATACTTTCCAGATGCACTGTACATAGGATAACCATAAACACGACAATAAAACCAAAGGAGTAGGATAAAGAGATTCACTTTGTCTTATAAAAGCAAATGTTGAGTCACACAGGGAGGGACTCAATAAGCCTGTATCCACTAAGTGGGGGGACAGGCAGCAACAGTCACCGGTGGGACACAGGTTGAACAAATACACACTGGTGACAGGGATAGTGTAAGGAGAGATGAGAATGAAGAGGGCTTACATTCTGTGTGGAAGGGGTACAACAAGAAGGGTGAGCTGGGTGAGAGTGTAAGGAGCTGAGCAGAGAGTTATGAGGGCTGAAAGGCTTGTATGATGAAGTGAGAGTAGGGGAGCAAGGGACAAATCCTGGATATGTGAGTGAGGAGATTATCAGTGTTGATTGGGAAATAAAGATGATAAGCCAGAGGAGAAGGAGATTGCAGTAGTATAGGAAGGGAAGTACATGTACATAGGTGCAAGTTTTGGTTTCATCCATAGTGATGAAAGGTCACTTTCTAGCAATATTGTGAAGGTGGAAGCAGCAACATTGTGAGATAGAGTGAATGTGGAAAGTGAAGGAGAGGGAGGTGCCAAGGATGATACCCAGGAAGCAAACTTAAAGGATAGAGGAGAGTGTGGTGCGGTCAACAACTAGAGAGAGCAGAGGAGGTGAGGGAAGCATGGATAAGGGGAAGGGGAATACAATGGTTTTTATTTTAGACATATTAAGTTTGTGAAAGGACTGGCACATCCAGGATAAGATATCAGATGCATAGCCATGGAGTGAGAGAGGTCGGCAGAAGATTGGTAAATTTGGGTGTCATCAGCATATAGGTGGTACTGGAGGCCAAATGGGCTGATAAGTTCTTCAACAGGAAGGAGGTGTACAAGTAGAAGAGAAGTGGCCCAATATCAGGCTCTTGAGGAACACAGGCAGATAGAGGGAAGGAGTGGGAGGTGGAATTAGAGAAGGAGCACTTGTATTTTGTCATTGATTTTCTTGAAAACACTACACTGTCAGACGCATGTCTTTTTATACCATTCACATAATCACCACCAAACTACAATGCCACTAAAGGACTGCAGCCACCTTTTTTAAGGGAATGTTAGAGAAACAAAATGGACTCTTATTGACTTATTTTATGTTTATTGAAATACTCATCACATTATGTATTAATACCTTTCACACCCTAGAAATTGTATATAACCTAGATTTAGTCCAAAGTCCCTTAAACACCAAATAACCTGTCCTCCTCAATGCAAAAACCCTGCCTTTTACTAACCACAAAATAACTGATGTGTATATTTTCTACCCAACATGAGGTTATGTTGGCGGATGTTCTAAAATGTCCCAATATTCATTAATATTGATTTACTGGTATAACATAAGACAAATATTTATCTGTTCTGCTGAACACACAGACATGCTTCCAAACATTTCAATTTATGGAACGGACAAACTGCAATAAGGGAGACAGCTCACTATGGTGGTGGTGCCCACATGGTAACGGTCATATTCCTAGAATTTTGAAGTACTAGGCCATTCTCAACCCCCTCTTACTACCCTGAAATAAAAAAAAACCCTTCCCATTGTCATGTGCCACTGGGGCTTACAGTGAGAGCCCCTCAACTCCTGGCCGTCAGGCCAGTCAGCCGAAACCAGGACATCGTGCTTAAAGTGGGGCAACTTGGTGCATGAACCTACGGTCTAAAACAAGTAACAGATTCCATGATCATCAAGTTACAGTAATAGCATGAGAACCAGGAAATGCGTAGCCTAACAATACCCAAATATTTACGGTTATTGACAAAATAATATCAACATTCAGCTAGCAATATTATATGTAACCCACACCCAATAGAGAAGAATGTGTTATAAAAAGAAAGCAGACTTCGCAAGCACTAGGGAACCACACAACCCTCAGAGCAGGAAGCATCTGTACTGGTCATAAAATATATCATACACATAATTTGTATTTCCTTCTCTAGTGCTGGGAAAACATTATTGCTGATTTTACTATGTGGTATTCTGCTCAATTCGCAGTTACAAGTAAAGCTCTTTATAGAATTATATAGATTCTGCTCACACCAATAAAGCTGATAAAATCAACACCCAATAAAAACAAAGACATTTCATTCTGATGAACAGTCAGGATGCTGAATAAGACAACAATATATCTCTCTCTCTCTATGGAGAGAGAGAGAGAGAGAGAGAGAGAGAGAGAGAGAGAGAGAGATACTGTGCGTGCGTGCATAGGAAACAGTATGAGTGTCCTAGCCTTTTTATACATACGCAACAGCAAATAATTGCTCAATTGTGGAAACATCGATATTGCCTCAATCTCTGAATCAAGCCTGTAGTGTGCATACATGGAGAGGTAAATGTGAAGATTGGTAATAATTAGAGATGAGCGGGTTCGGTTACTGAACCCCCCCGAACTTTACCCATTTTACATGGGTCCGAGGCATACTCGGATTCTCCCGTATGGCTCGGTTAACCCGAGCGCGCCCGAACGTCATCATCCTGCTGTCGGATTCTCGCAAGATTCGGATTCTATATAAGGAGCCGCGCGTCGCCGCCATTTTTCACTTGTGCATTGGAAATGATAGTGAGAGGACGTGGCTGGCGTCCTCTCACTTTGTTTCAGGGGGCTGCATATCTTTATTCTGGGGACCAGCAGTATTATAGGAGGAGTACAGTGCAGAGTTTTGCTGACCAGTGACCATCAGTATTATACGTTGTCTGCCTGAAAAATGCTCCATATCTGTGCTGCATTGTAGTATATAGTAGGAGTACAGTGCATAATTTTGCTGACCACCAGTATATAATATATAGGAGTACGGTACAGAAGGCCACTGCTCTACCTACCTCTGTGTCGTCAAGTATACTATCCATCCATACCTGTGGTGCATTTCAGTTTTGCAGTTTGCTGACCACCAGTATATAATATATAGCAGTACGGTACAGTAGGCCACTGCTCTACCTACCTCTGTGTCATCAAGTATACTCTATCCATCCATACCTGTGGTGCATTTCAGTTGTGAACAGTATATATAGTAGTAGGCCATTGCTATTGATACTGGCATATAATTCCACACATTAAAAAATGGAGAACAAAAATGTGGAGGGTAAAATAGGGAAAGATCAAGATCCACTTCCACCTCGTGCTGAAGCTGCTGCCACTAGTCATGGCCGAGACTATGAAATGTCATCAACGTCGTCTGCCAAGGCCGATGCCCAATGTCATAGTAGAGAGCATGTAAAATCCAAAACACAAAAGTTCAGTAAAATTACCCAAAAATCAAAATTAAAAGCATCTGAGGAGAAGCGTAAACTTGCCAATATGCCATTTATGACACGGAGTGGCAAGGAACGGCTGAGGCCCTGGCCTATGTTCATGGCTAGTGGTTCAGCTTCACATGAGGATGGAAGCACTCATCCTCTCGCTAGAAAACTGCAGTGCCACTCCTAGATGGGCCAGGTGTTTGTGTCGGCCACTTGTGTCGCTTAGCTTAGCCATCCAGCAACCTTGTTGCACCTCTTTTTTTCTTTGCATCATGTGCTGTTTGGGGACTATTTTTTTTGAAGTGCCATCCTGTCTGACACTGCAGTGCCACTCCTAGATGGGCCAGGTGTTTGTGTCGGCCACTTGGGTCGCTTAGCTTAGTCACACAGCTACCTCATTGCGCCTCTTTTTTTTCTTTGCATCATGTGCTGTTTGGGGACTATTTTTTTGAAGTGCCATCCTGTCTGACACTGCAGTGCCACTCCTAGATGGGCCAGGTGTTTGTGTCGGCCACTTGGGTCGCTTAGCTTAGTCATCCAGCGACCTCGGTGCAAATTTTAGGACTAAAAATAATATTGTGAGGTGTGAGGTGTTCAGAATAGACTGAAAATGAGTGGAAATTATGGTTATTGAGGTTAATAATACTATGGGATCAAAATGACCCCCAAATTCTATGATTTAAGCTGTTTTTGAGGGGTTTTTATAAAAAAACACCCGAATCCAAAACACACCCGAATCCGACAAAAAAATTTCAGGGAGGTTTTGACAAAACGCGTCCGAATCCAAAACACGGCCGCGGAACCGAATCCAAAACCCGAAAAATTTCCGGTGCACATCACTAGTAATAATATGGGGGGATAGAATGAGTAGTTTGATATTTCCATCCCATTCCTTGTGATCTGGTTCTGGCTTTACAGGGCAAATATAGGACAAACAATACGTAACATTCCACTGCACAAAATCACAGTGACTCCTAGTTCATGGACCCCCAGTCAAGTACTCTCTTAGTTAAGTACTAATTTAATTTCTGAGCACATAAAAAGAAACAAAACAAAGTGAACCTAACATCCTGTGACACTACATAAAAGATAACACATTAATTCTACATTTATCCATTAAGGATGTCTGCTTGGCAAAGCGAGCCATAAGGAAACACATCTGATGCTGATTAATGTTAGTTAATGCATTTTGAAACAATTGTTAACTTTTATTCTTCACAAATATAGCCTCAGACGCAATTAACCATTAGTTATAATAAGAATTTACTCACCGGTAATTCTATTTCTCGTAGTCCGTAGTGGATGCTGGGAACTCCGTAAGGACCATGGGGAATAGCGGGCTCCGAAGGAGGCTGGGCACTCTAGAAAGATTTATGACTACCTGGTGTGCACTGGCTCCTCCCACTATGACCCTCCTCCAAGCCTCAGGATTTTGAATCCCGGGTAAGACTCATACCAGCCACTCCAATCACACTGTACAACTCGTGATACTATATCCAGTTTGACAGTATGAAAAAACAACTGAGCCTCTCAACAGATGGCTCAACAATAACCGTTTAGTTAACAATAACTATTTACAAGTATTGCAGACAATCCGCACTTGGGATGGGCGCCCAGCATTCACTACGGACTACGAGAAATAGAATTACCGGTGAGTAAATTCTTATTATCTCTGACGTCCTAGTGGATGCTGGGAACTCCGTAAGGACCATGGGGATTATACCAAAGCTCCCAAACGGGCGGGAGAGTGCGGATGACTCTGCAGCACCGAATGAGAGAACTCTAGGTCCTCCTCAGCCAGGGTATCAAATTTGTAGAATTTAGCAAACGTGTTTGCCCCTGACCAAGTAGCTGCTCGGCAAAGTTGTAAAGCCGAGACCCCTCGGGCAGCCGCCCAAGATGAGCCCACTTTCCTTGTGGAATGGGCATTTACAGATTTTGGCTGTGGCAGGCCTGCCACAGAATGTGCAAGCTGAATTGTACTACAAATCCAGCGAGCAATAGTCTGCTTAGAAGCAGGAGCACCCAGCTTGTTGGGTGCATACAGGATAAACAGCGAGTCAGATTTTCTGACTCCAGCCGTCCTGGAAATATATATTTTCAGGGCCCTGACAACGTCTAGCAACTTGGAGTCCTCCAAATCCTTAGTAGCCGCAGGCACCACAATAGGCTGGTTCAGGTGAAAAGCTGACACCACCTTAGGGAGAAACTGGGGACGAGTCCTCAATTCTGCCCTATCCATATGGAAAATCAGATAAGGGCTTTTACATGATAAAGCCGCCAATTCTGACACTCGCCTGGCTGAAGCCAAGGCCAATAACATGACCACTTTCCACGTGAGATATTTTAGATCCACGGTTTTAAGTGGCTCAAACCAATGTGATTTTAAGAAACTCAACACCACGTTGAGATCCCAAGGTGCCACAGGGGGCACAAACGGGGGCTGAATATGCAGCACTCCTTTCACAAATGTCTGAACTTCAAGTACTGAAGCTAGTACTTTTTGAAAGAAAATCGACAGAGCCGAGATCTGTACTTTAATGGAGCCTAGCTTTAGGCCCATATTCACTCCTGCTTGCAGGAAATGCAGAAATCGACCCAGCTGAAATTCCTCTGTTGGGGCCTTTTTTGCCTCGCACCATGCAACATATTTCCGCCATATGCGGTGATAATGCTTTGCCGTAACGTCTTTCCTGGCCTTAATAAGCGTAGGAATGACTTCTTCCGGAATACCCTTTTCCTTCAGGATCCGGCGTTCAACCGCCATGCCGTCAAACGCAGCCGCGGTAAGTCTTGGAACAGACAGGGCCCCTGCTGTAGCAGGTCCTGTCTGAGCGGTAGAGGCCACGGGTCCTCTGAGAGCATCTCTTGAAGTTCCGGGTACCACGCTCGTCTTGGCCAATCCGGAACCACGAGAATTGTGTTTACTCCTCGCTTTCTTATTATTCTCAATACCTTTGGTATGAGAGGCAGAGGAGGGAACACATAAACCGACTGGTACACCCACGGTGTCACTAGAGCGTCCACAGCTATCGCCTGAGGGTCCCTTGACCTGGCGCAATATCTTTTTAACTTTTTGTTGAGGCGGGACGCCATCATGTCCACCTGTGGTTTTTCCCAACGGTTTACCAGCATCTGGAAGACTTCTGGATGAAGTCCCCACTCTCCCGGGTGGAGGTCGTGTCTGCTGAGGAAGTCTGCTTCCCAGTTGTCCACTCCCGGAATGAACACTGCTGACAGTGCTAGTACATGATTCTCCGCCCATCGGAGAATTCTTGTGGCTTCTGCCATCGCCATCCTGCTTCTTGTGCCGCCCTGTCGATTTACATGGGCGACTGCCGTGATGTTGTCTGACTGGATCAGCACCGGCTGGTGTAGGAGCAGGGATTTTGCTTGACTTAGGGCATTGTAGATGGCCCTTAGTTCCAGAATATTTATGTGAAGGGAAGTCTCCTGACTCGACCATAGTCCTTGGAAGTTTCTTCCCTTTGTGACTGCCCCCCAGCCTCGAAGGCTGGCATCCGTGGTCACCAGGACCCAGTCCTGTATGCCGAACCTGCGGCCCTCTAGAAGATGGGCACTCTGCAGCCACCACAGTAGAGACACCCTGGTTCTTGGAGACAGGGTTATTAAGCGATGCATCTGAAGATGCGATCCGGACCACTGGTCCAACAGGTCCCACTGAAAGATTCTGGCATGGAACCTGCCGAAGGGAATTGCTTCGTAAGAAGCCACCATCTTTCCCAGGACCCGCGTGCAGCGATGCACTGATACCTGTTTTGGTTTCAGGAGGTCTCTGACTAGAGATGACAACTCCCTGGCTTTCTCCTCCGGGAGAAACACTTTTTTCTGGACTGTATCCAGAATCATACCCAGGAACAGTAGCCGTGTCGTCGGAACCAGCTGTGACTTTGGGATATTCAGAATCCAGCCGTGCTGGTGCAGCACCTCCTGAGATAGTGCTGCTCCCTCCAACAACTGTTCCTTGGACCTCGCTTTTATTAGGAGATCGTCCAAGTACGGGATAATTAAAACTCCCTTTTTTCGAAGGAGTATCATCATTTCCGCCATAACCTTGGTAAATACCCTCGGTGCCGTGGACAGTCCAAACGGCAGCGTCTGGAATTGGTAATGGCAATCCTGTACCACAAATCTGAGGTACTCCTGGTGAGGATGGTAAATGGGGACATGCAAGTAAGCATCCTTGATGTCCAGGGATACCATGTAATCCCCCTCGTCCAGGCTTGCAATAACCGCCCTGAGCGATTCCATCTTGAACTTGAATTTTTTTATGTATGTGTTCAAGGATTTCAAATTTAAAATGGGTCTCACCGAACCGTCCGGTTTCGGTACCACAAATAGTGTGGAATAGTAACCCCGGCCTTGTTGAAGTAGGGGTACCTTGATTATCACCTGCTGGGAATACAGCTTGTGAATTGCCGCTAGCACCGCCTCCCTGTCTGAGGGAGCAATCGGCAAGGCAGATTTTAGGAACCGGTGGGGTGGAGACGCCTCGAATTCCAGTTTGTACCCCTGAGATACTATTTGAAGGATCCAGGGATCCACCTGTGAGCGAGCCCACTGATCGCTGAAATTCTTGAGGCGGCCCCCCACCGTACCTGGCTCCGCCTGTGGAGCCCCACCGTCATGCGGCGGACTTGTAAGAAGAAGCGGGGGAGGACTTTTGCTCCTGGGAACCTGCTGTTTGTTGCAGCCTTTTTCCCCTACCTCTGCCTCTGGACAGAAAAGACCCGCCTTTTCCACGCCTGTTTTTCTGGGTCCGAAAGGACTGAACCTGATAAAACGGCGCCTTCTTAGGCTGTGAGGGGACATGGGGTAAAAATGCTGACTTCACAGACGTTGCTGTGGAAACTAGGTCCGAGAGACCATCCCCAAATAATTCCTCACCCTTATATGGCAACACTTCCATGTGCCTTTTAGAATCTGCATCTCCTGTCCACTGGCGAGTCCATAAGCTTCTCCTAGCAGAAATGGACAATGCACTTACTTTAGATGCCAGTCGGCAGATTTCCCTCTGTGGATCTCTCATATATAAGACTGAGTCTTTGATATGGTCTATGGTTAGCAGGATCGTGTCCCTGTCTAATGTGTCAATATTTTCTGACAGTTTATCTGACCACGCAGCGGCAGCACTGCACATCCAAGCTGACGCAATAGCTGGCCTAAGTATAATGCCTGAGTGTGTATATACAGACTTCAGGATCGCCTCCTGCTTTCTATCAGCAGGTTCCTTGAGGGTGGCCGTATCCGGAGATGGTAGTGCCACCTTTTTAGACAAACGTGTGAGCGCTTTATCCACCTTAGGAGGTGTTTCCCAACGTGACCTATCCTCTGGCGAGAAAGGGAACGCCATTAGTACCTACTTAGGAATTACCAATTTTTTATCAGGGAAAGCCCACGCTTCTTCACATATTTCATTTAATTCATCTGATGGGGGAAAAACTACGGGTAGTTTTTTCTCCCCAAACATAATACCCTTTTTAGTGGTACCTGTATTTATATCAGAAATGTGTAACACCTCTTTCATTGCCTAAATCATGCAGTGAATGGCCTTAGTGGGCATCAGGTTAGACTCATCGTCGTCGACACTGGTGTCAGTATCAGTGTCGACATCTGGGTCTGCGGTCTGAGGTAGCGGGCGTTTTAGAGCCCCTGATGACCTGTGCGACGCCTGGACAGGCACGAGCTGAGAAGTCGGCTGTCCCACATTTGGCATGTCGTCAAATTTCTTATGTAAGGAGTCTATACGTGCACTCATTTCTTTCCATAAGCTCAACCACTCAGGTGTCTGCCCCGCAGGGGGTGACATCCCTTCTAAAGGCATCTGCTCCGTCTCCACATCATTATCCTCATCAAACATGTCGACACAGCCGTACCGACACACCGCACACACACAGGGAATGCTCCAACAGAGGACAGGTCCCACAAAAGCCCTTTGGGGGGACAGAGTGAGAGTATGCCAGCACACACCAGAGCGCTATATAATGCAGGGACTAACTGAGTTATGTCCCATATAGCTGCTTTTTCTATAATTGTATACTGCGCCTAAATTTAGTGCCCCCCCTCTCTTTTTTACCCTTGTAGACTGCAGGGGAGAGCCAGGGAGCTTCCTTCCAGCGGAGCTGTGAGGGAAAAATGGCGCCAGTGTGCTGCAGGAGATAGCTCCGCCCCTTTTCCGCTGACTATTCTCCCGCTTTTTCCTATATTCTGGCAGGGGTATTTTCCACATATATAGCCTCTGGGGCTATATATTGTGGTATTTTTGCCAGCCAAGGTGTTATTATTGCTTCTCAGGGCGCCCCCCCCCCCCCCAGCGCCCTGCACCCTCAGTGACCGGAGTGTGAAGTGTGTGTGAGGAGCAATGGCGCACAGCTGCAGTGCTGTGCGCTACCTTGGTGAAGACTGATGTCTTCTGCCGCCGATTTTCCGGACCTCTTCTTGCTTCTGGCTCTGTAAGGGGGACGGCGGCGCGGCTCCGGGACCGAACACCAAGGACTGGGCCTGCGGTCGATCCCTCTGGAGCTAATGGTGTCCAGTAGCCTAAGAAGCCCAAGCTGGCTGCAAGCAGGCAGGTTCGCTTCTTCTCCCCTTAGTCCCTCGCTGCAGTGAGCCTGTTGCCGGCAGGTCTCACTGAAAATAAAAAACCTAATTTCTATCTTTCTTTCTAAAGGCTCAGGAGAGCCCCTAGTGTGCATCCAACCTCGGCCGGGCACAAAATCTAACTGAGGCTTGGAGGAGGGTCATAGTGGGAGGAGCCAGTGCACACCAGGTAGTCATAAATCTTTCTAGAGTGCCCAGCCCCTCCTTCGGAGCCCGCTATTCCCCATGGTCCTTACGGAGTTCCCAGCATCCACTAGGACGTCAGAGAAAAGCTATTATTACTATTATTATAGATTTTTTAGGCACAATAGTGCTCCGCAGTTACCCGAGTCGGGTAATTAGAACACACATAAAACAGGAGCATACAAGGAAGACAATAGAAAGGCTTGGTAATGGAATCCCGGCGGTCGGGATCCTGGTAGTCAGAATACCGACCCAGGGTTCCCAGCCTACAGAATGCCGGCAGCGGGGCTGGGTGGCTCGCTGTGCTTGCCACAGGTTCGATTCCCACTCTATGGGTGTTGTGGATACCCATGAGTGGGAATAGCCTTGGTGCAGCTGTCGGCATTCTCTGGGCGGTGGGGATTCCGGCGTTGGTATTCTGCCCCCCGGGATAGTAACTACGGTTTTGAGAACCGAGTAAAACCGAGTAAAACCGAATCCGCTCATCACTAAAACATCCCAACAGAAATGCAGACGAGAAGGGCTCTGCTCATGGGAGATCTATCATTCTTGGAAGAGAGCACACCTGAAACAAGAGGAGTGCGACAGTGGTGAGGGTGTAGCAGTGCGAGCAGTGTAGGATAAGCTCTAGTATAGAAATTGATTGTCAGAGTTCACAGATTTGAAGGCTGTGGGAGGATTTATTGGGTGTTGAAAGGAATTCTCTAAGTGGTGGGTAGATCAGTAGAGGAATTGTAGGCAAAGATGAGAGATGGTTACCGGAGACGAGGTGAGGTGCATATCGCAGGTAGAGATTGGAGATTATAATGATGAGATCTTTGTAGATTAAGGTGAACAATTTTAATTGAATTTTGGAGGACACATGCAGCCAGGGTTGAGATTTGTAAAGTGGTGATCTTGAGCATAGACAGAGAAAAATCTGACTGGCAGTCGAGATA
Source organism: Pseudophryne corroboree (assembly GCF_028390025.1). Lineage (NCBI taxonomy): Eukaryota > Metazoa > Chordata > Amphibia > Anura > Myobatrachidae > Pseudophryne > Pseudophryne corroboree. The sequence continues at coordinate 860,811,779 of NC_086445.1, read as the reverse complement.
AACTGAAGTGGGGAGATGGGTGAGAGGAATATGATACAACAGTCAACACAATGATGGAAGTGGTTACAGGGTAAGAAAAGGTCATATTCCGGGAATATTTTAAAGGTGAAGGTTAAAGGAATGGGAGAGCGAATCAATAAATAAAAAAAATAAAAAAAGACTCAAAAATAGAGCGTTGTGGGAGGCAAATAGATAGTAGGACTAAGGTGAGGGTGCCAAAGATAGAGACATTATAGTAGTGGTTCATCAGATAGGAAGTTAACCAGTAAAGAACTGTTGGAGGAGATTTTAAACTAGGAGCCTGGGGGGAGGGTTTAGCTAGAAACTACGGGTCATGCAGTGAGAATAGTGAAGATGGCGGTAGTAAACGGAATGGGGGAGAAGTTGGGGGGAGGGTAAGAGCAGGCGGTAAGGTTACTAACATGGGTACTAAAAGAGATTTTACCAAAGCACTAACCAATGACGATTACAGGTCATCATTGCTACATAAGGTGAAAGATGTCCCTAACGCAAGGGAAAATACTTATCTTAGTTGTATGTATGTAAACGCCAGAAGCATTACTGGTAAAAAGGGTGAACTAGAAATACTTGCAGCAAGCAAACAGTATGATATTATAGGCATTACTGAAACTTGGTGGGATGAATCTCATGATTGGACAGTCAATCTAGAGGGCTATACACTGTTTAGGAGAGACAGACTAAATAAAAAGGGTGGAGGGGTGTGTCTTTACGTAAAGCCGTTTTTAAAACCTGATATACGGGAAGATATTCAGGAGGGGACTGTAGACACTGTCGAGACATTACGGGTAGAAATTGCATGCGGGGAAAAAGGAATAAAAAAGTTAGTATTGGGTGTATGCTATAGGCCGCCTGGTATCAACGCATCTGATGAGGAATTGTTACTAAAGCAAATTGAAAGAGCAGCAGGAGTAGGAGACATAGTAGTGATGGGAGATTTTAACTATCCAGAGATAAACTGGAAAAACGATTCATGTGATACTGCTAGGGGCAATATGTTTTTAAACACACTTAATGATAACTACTTAGTCTAACTAATTGAGGAACCAACTAGGTACAATGCAATCTTAGACCTGGTATTAACAAACAATGGGGATTTGGTATCAGGTATTATAGTAGGGGAACCCATAGGAAACAGCGACCACAATATGGTCACATTCAATATCAGTTTCCATAAACAGCCCTATACTGGCTCAACTAGGACTCTAAACTTTAGCAAAGCAAATTTTGAAAAGATGAGGGTATTTTTCAGGGATATTGAATGGGAAGGTTTGTTTTTAGGAAAAAATACTACGGAGAAATGGGAGGTACTAAAATTCCTGCTAGCTAAAAATACACTCAAATTTATTCCTATGAGCAGCAAAAAAAGGAATAAAAATCATAAACCGATGTGGCTTAACAAAAAGATTAAGGAACTTATGGGCAAGAAAAGGCGAGCATTTAAAAAATACAAATCTGACGGGGAAGCAGAGTCATTTCAGCACTATAAGGAATGTAACAAAATTTGCAAAAAGGAAATAAGAGCGGCTAAAGTAGAAACTGAAAAACTAGTAGCAAAGGAAAGCAAAGCGAATCCCAAAAAAATCTTTAAATACATTAATAGCAAGAGATTAAAGAAGGAGAGTATAGGCCCTTTAAAAGACAAGTTGGGAGTCTTAAGCAAAAATGATAATGACATAGCGGACACACTAAATGAGTTTTTTTCAACAGTATTCACTAGAGAGGACCCAATTCAGTGACTGACACACAATCTCAATAATGAGAATATCCCACTGATAGGTACTTATTTAAGCGAGGAAGTAGTCTGTGACCGATTAAAACATTTAAAGATGAATAAATCACCAGGGCCCGATGGTATTCACCCAAGGGTTCTAATGGAGCTTCACTCTGAACTGGCAAAACCGCTATCTTTGATCTTTAAGGATTCAGTTATATCAGGTATGGTTCCCAAAGACTGGCGTATAGCGGAAGTAGTGCCTATATTCAAAAAGGGAAGTAAAGCTGAACCAGGTAATTATAGACCAGTTAGTCTTACATCTATAGTGGGGAAAGTAAGTATTCAGAAGTTCCTTGAAGTCAATAAGGTCATTAAAAGGAATCAACATGGGTTTATGAAGGACAGATCCTGTCAAACCAACTTACTTGGCTTTTATGAAACAGTAAACGCAAACCTAGATCCAGGGTAAAGACGTGGATGTAATCTTTTTAGACTTTGCCAAAGCGTTCGATACTGTACCACACATGAGACTTATCTACAAGCTACAAGAATCAGGCCTAGGAAGCACAATATGCACTTGGGTCAAAAACTGGTTAGATAATAGGGAGCAGCGCGTTGTGGTTAATGGATCTTTTTCAACTTGGACTGAAGTGCTAAGTGGTGTGCCGCAAGGCTCAGTATTAGGACCGCTATTGTTCAATATTTTCATTAACGACCTAACAGAAGGTCTAGAGAGCATGGTGTAAATTTTTGCAGATGATACCAAATTGTGTAAGGCTATAAATACAGAGGAGGATGCCGAGTCTCTTCAGAACGACTTAGTTAAATTAGAAGCATGGGCAGCCAAATGGAGAATGCGCTTCAACACAGACAAGTGTAAGGTAATGCACTGTGGTAACAAGAACAAAAATTACACCTACCTACTAAATGGGGTAAAATTAGGGGATTCTGTACTGGAAAAGGACTTAGGTGTCCTCATAGATAGCAAACTAAGCAGTAGTACCCAAAGTAGGACTGCAGCAAAGAAGGCTAATAAGATATTAGCATGCATAAAACGGGGTATTGATGCTAGGGACGAGAGTATTATACTCCCGTTATATAAATCACTAGTGAGGCCACACCTTGAATACTGTGTACAATTCTGGGCACCGTACTACAAAAAGGATATCCTGGAGCTTGAAAAGGTACAGAGGAGGGCGACCAAACTAATTAAGGGCATGGAGACGATGGAATACAAGGAAAGGCTTGAAAGACTAGGCATGTTTACATTGGAAAAGCGGAGACTAAGAGGGGATATGATCAACATCTACAAATATATAAGGGGACAATACACAGAGCTTGCGCGGGACCTGGTTTTGGTTAGATCAATACAAAGGACTCGTGGACACTCGCTCAGGTTAGAGGAGAGGAGATTCCGCACAATACGGCGTAAAGGCTTTTTCACGGTAAGGACAATACGTGTTTGGAATTCCCTGCCTGAGGGAGTTGTAATGGCGGAATCTGTCAACACCTTTAAGAATGTGTTAGATAAATTCCTAATGGATAAGGATATCCAGGGGTATGGTGCATAGTCATGCATTATAGTTACTATAAATAGGGATAAAATGCAACGGCTGACAGCAGCATCAGTCAGAAATTTTAGTCAAATCATCATGCATAGGAGACCACAAATAGGTTGAACTCGATGGACAATAGTCTTTTTTCAACCTCAGATACTATGTTACTATGTAGATGAATCAAACTTTGGAGAGACAAATTATCAGCCAATCAGCTTCTGACTGCCATTTTACAGGCTGTGTTTGAAAAATTGGCATTTAGCAGCTGGTTGGTTAGTACTTTATCTCCAGTGATCGCGCGGAGTGAAAAAAATAAGAATTTACTTACCGATAATTCTATTTCTCATAGTCCGTAGTGGATGCTGGGACTCCGTCAGGACCATGGGGAATAGCGGGCTCCGCAGGAGACAGGGCACATCTAAATAAAGCTTTTAGGATCACATGGTGCGTACTGGCTCCTCCCCCTATGACCCTCCTCCAAGCCTCAGTTAGGTACTGTGCCCGGACGAGCGTACACAATAAGGAAGGATCTTGAATCCCGGGTAAGACTCATACCAGCCACACCAATCACACCGTACAACTTGTGATCTGAATCCAGTTAACAGTATGATAACAAAAAACGAAGTAGCCTCTGAAAAGATGGCTCACAACAATAGTAATAACCCGATCTTTGTAACAATAACTATGTACAAGTATTGCAGACAATCCGCACTTGGGATGGGCGCCCAGCATCCACTACGGACTATGAGAAATAGAATTATCGGTAAGTAAATTCTTATTTTCTCTAACGTCCTAGTGGATGCTGGGACTCCGTCAGGACCATGGGGATTATACCAAAGCTCCCAAACGGGCGGGAGAGTGCGGATGACTCTGCAGCACCGAATGAGAGAACTCCAGGTCCTCCTTAGCCAGAGTATCAAATTTGTAAAATTTTACAAACGTGTTCTCCCCTGACCACGTAGCTGCTCGGCAAAGTTGTAATGCCGAGACCCCTCGGGCAGCCGCCCAAGATGAGCCCACTTTCCTTGTGGAGTGGGCCTTTACAGATTTAGGCTGTGGCAGGCCTGCCACAGAATGTGCAAGTTGGATTGTGCTACAGATCCAACGTGCAATCGTCTGTTTAGACGCAGGAGCACCCATCTTGTTGGGTGCATACAATATAAACAACGAGTCAGATTTTCTGACTCCAGCTGTCCTTGAAATATATATTTTTAATGCTCTGACAACGTCCAGTAACTTGGAGTCCTCCAAGTCGCTAGTAGCCGCAGGCACCACAATAGGCTGGTTCAAGTGAAAAGCCGAAACCACCTTTAGGAGAAAATGAGGACGTGTCCGCAGTTCTGCCCTGTCCGAATGGAAAATCAGATATGGGCTTTTGTATGATAAAGCCGCCAACTCTGAAACTCTCCTGGCTGAAGCCAGGGCCAATAGCATGGTTACCTTCCATGTAAGGTATTTTAAATCTACCGATTTTAGAGGCTCAAACCAATGAGATTTGAGAAAATTCAAAACTACGTTCAAATCCCACGGTGCCACTGGAGGCACTATTGGGGGTTGTATATGTAGTACACCTTTGACAAAAGTTTGTACTTCAGGCACTGATGCCAATTCCTTCTGGAAGAAGATTGATAAGGCCGAAATTTGAACTTTAATGGACCCCAATTTTTAGGCCCATAGACAATCCTGCTTGCAGGAAATGTAAGAATCGACCCAATTGAAATTCTTCCGTTGGAGCCTTCTTGGCCTCACACCACGCAACATATTTTCGCCAAATGCGGTGATAATGTTGTACAGTCACTTCCTTTCTAGCCTTAATCAAGGTAGGAATAACTTCCTCTGGAATGCCCTTTTCTTTTAGAATCCGGCGTTCAACCGCCATGCCGTCAAACGCAGACGCGGTAAGTCTTGGAACATACAAGGCCCCTGCTGAAGCAGATCCCTTCTTAGAGGTAGAGGCCATGGATCCTCCGTGAGCATCTCTTGAAGTTCCGGATACCAAGTTCTTCTTGGCCAGTCCGGAGCCACCAGTATTGTTCTTACTCCTCTTTTCCGTATAATTCTCAGTACCTTTGGTATGAGAGGCAGAGGAGGGAACACATACACTGACTGGTACACCCACGGTGTTACCAGAGCGTCCACAGCTATTGCCTGAGGGTCTCTTGACCTGGCGCAATATCTGTCCAATTTTTTGTTGAGGCGAGACGCCATCATGTCCACCTTTGGTCTTTCCCAACGGTTCACAATCATGTGGAAGACTTCTGGATGAAGTCCCCACTCTCCCGGGTGAAGGTCGTGTCTGCTGAGGAAGTCTGCTTCCCAGTTGTCCACTCCCGGGATGAACACTGCTGACAGTGCTATGACATGATTCTCCGCCCAGCGCAGAATCCTTGCAGCTTCTGTCATTGCTCTTCTGCTTCTCGTGCCGCCTTGTCGGTTTACGTGGGCGACTGCCGTGATGTTGTCCGACTGGATCAACACCGGCTGACCCTGAAGCAGCGATTTTGCCAGGCTTAGAGCATTGTAGATCGCTCTTAGCTCCAGTATATTTATGTGAAGGGACGTCTCCAGGTTTGACCACACGCCCTGGAAGTTTCTTCCCTGTGTGACTGCTCCCCAGCCTCGTAGGCTGGCATCCGTAGTCACCAGGACCCAGTCCTGTATGCCGAATCTGCGGCCCTCTAACAGATGGGCACTCTGCAACCACCACAGGAGAGACAACCTTGTTCTTGGTGACAGTGTTATCCGCTGATGCATGTGCAGATGCGATCCGGACCATTTGTCCAGCAGATCCCACTGAAATGTCCGTGCATGGAATCTGCCGAATGGAATCGCTTCGTAAGAAGCCACCATCTTTCCCAGGACTCTTGTGCATTGATGTACTGACACAGTTCCTGGTTTTAGGAGGTTCCTGACAAGTTCGGATAACTCCCTTGCTTTCTCCTCCGGGAGAAACACCTTTTTCTGAACCGTGTCCAGAATCATTCCCAGGAACAGCAGACGAGTTGTCGGGGTCAATTGAGATTTTGGAAGATTCAGAATCCACCCGTGTTGCTGAAGCACTACCTGGGTTAGTGCTACACCGACTTCCAGCTGTTCTCTGGACTTTGCCCTTATCAGGAGATCGTCCAAGTAAGGGATAATTAATACGCCTTTTCTTCGTAGAAGAACCATCATTTCGGTCATTACCTTGGTAAAGACCCGAGGGGCCGTGGACAAACCAAACGGCAGCGTTTGAAACTGATAATGACAGTCTTGTATCACGAACCTGAGATACCCTTGGTGTGAGGGGTAAATTGGGACATGCAGATAAGCATCTTTTATGTCCAGGGACACCATGAAGTCCCCTTCTTCCAGATTCGCTATCACTGCTCTGAGTGACTCCATCTTGAACTTGAATTTCTGTATGTACAGGTTCAAGGATTTCAGGTTTAGAATAGGTCTTACCGAACCGTCCGGCTTCGGTACCACAAATAGTGTGGAATAATACCCCTTTCCCTGTTGTAGGAGGGGTACCTTGACTATCACCTGCTGAGAATACAGCTTGTGAATGGCTTCCAAAACCGACGTCCTTTCTGAGGGAGACGTTGGTAAAGCAGACTTTAGGAACCGGCGAGGGGGAGACCTTTCGAACTCCAACATGTAACCCTGAGATATTATCTGCAGGATCCACGGGTCCACTTGTGAGCGAGCCCACTGATTGCTGAAAATCTTGAGTCGACCCCCCACCGCTCCTGAGTCCGCTTGTAAAGCCCCAGCGTCATGCTGATGGCTTTGTAGAACCCGGGGCGGGCTTCTGGTCCTGGGCAGGGGCTGCTTGCTGCCCTCTCTTACCCTTTCCTCTGCCTCGCGGCAGATAAGACTGTCCTTTTGGTCGCTTGTTTTTATAGGAGCGAAAGGACTGCGGCTGAAAAGACGGTGTCTTTTTCTGTTGGGAGGGGGTCTGAGGTAAAAAAGTGGATTTGCCGGCAGTTGCCGTGGCCACCAGGTCCGAAAGACCGACCCCAAATAATTCCTCTCCTTTATATGGCAATACTTCCATATGCCTTTTGGAATCCGCATCACCTGACCACTGTCGCGTCCATAAACTTCTTCTGGCAGATATGGACATCGCGCTTACTCTTTATGCTAGAGTACAAATATCCCTCTGAGCATCTCGCATATAAAGAAAAGCATCCTTTAATTGCTCTAGAGTCAATAAAATACTGTCCCTATCCAGGGTATCAATATTTTCAGTCAGAGAATCCAACCACACTACCCCAGCACTGCACATCCAGGCTGAGGCTACTGCCGGTCGCAGTATAACACCAGTATGTGTGTATATACTCTTCAGTGTAGTTTCCAGCCTCCTATCTGCTGGATCCTTGAGGGCGGCCGTATCAGGAGACGGCAACGCCACTTGCTTTGATAAACGTGTGAGCGCCTTATCCACCCTAGGGGGTGTTTCCCAGCGCGCCCTAACCTCTGGTGGGAAAGGGTATAATGCCAATAACTTCTTGGAAATTAGCAGTTTTCTATCTGGGTTAACCCACGCTTCGTCACACACGTCATTCAATTCCTCTGATTCTGGAAAAGCTACAGGTAGTTTTTTCACCCCCCACATAATACCCCTTTTTGAGGTACCAGCAGTATCAGAAATCTGCAAAGCCTCCTTCATTGCCGTGATCATATAACGTGTGGCCCTATTGGAAAATACGTTTGTTTCTTCACCGTCGACACTAGATTCATCTGTGTCGGTACCCGTGTCGACTGACTGAGGTAAGGGACGTTTTACAGCCCCTGACGGTGTCTGAGACGCCTGAGCCGGTACTAACTGGTTTTCCGGCCGTCTCATTTCGTCAACTGACTTTTGTAATGTGCTAACATTATCACGTAATTCCATAACTAAAGCCATCCATTCCGGTGTCGACTCCCTAGGGGGTGACATCACCATTACCGGCAATTGCTCTGCCTCCACACCAACATCGTCCTCATACATGTCGACACACACGTACCGACACACAGCAGCCACACAGGGAATGCTCTAATCGAAGACAGGACCCTCTTAGCCCTTTGGGGAGACAGAGGGAGAGTTTGCCAGCACACACCAAAAACGCTATAAATGTATATAAACAACCCTAGAAGGTGTTGTTTTTGATATAAGCGCTTTTAATATATCAATATCGCCAAATTATGCCCCCCTTCTCTTTGTTACCCTGTTTCTGTAGTGCAGTGCAGGGGAGAGTCCTGGGAGCCTTCCTCACCAGCGGAGCTGAGCAGGAAAATGGCGCTGAGTGCTGAGGAGAATAAGCTCCGCCCCTTTTTCGGCGGGCTTTTCTCCCGGGTTTTAAGAAAACTGGCCTGGGTTAAATACATACATATAGCCTTAATGGCTATATGTGATGTATTTAATTTGCCACTAAAGGTATTTAATATTGCTGCCCAGGGCGCCCCCAGCAGCGCCCTGCACCCTCCGTGACTGAATCAGTGAGACGTGTAGCAACAATGGCGCACAGCTGCAGTGCTGTGCGCTACCTTCATGAAGACTGAGGAGTCTTCTGCCGCCTGCTTTCCGGACCTCCGTCTTCAGCGTCTGTAAGGGGGATCGGCGGCGCGGCTCCGGGACGAACCCCAGGAGGACCTGTGTTCCGACTCCCTCTGGAGCTAAGTGTCCAGTAGCCTAAGACTCCAATCCATCCTGCACGCAGGTGAGTTGGAAATCTCTCCCCTAAGTCCCTCGATGCAGTGATCCTGTTGCCAGCAGGATTCACTGAGATTTAAACCTAAAAAAACTTTTTCTAAGCAGCTCTTTAGGAGAGCCACCTAGATTGCACCCTTCTCGGACGGGCACAAAAACCTAACTGAGGCTTGGAGGAGGGTCATAGGGGGAGGAGCCAGTACGCACCATGTGATCCTAAAAGCTTTATTTAGATGTGCCCTGTCTCCTGCGGAGCCCGCTATTCCCCATGGTCCTGACGGAGTCCCAGCATCCACTAGGACGTTAGAGAAAAATTGTGTGTCCCAGGGACTCCTCACTTTAAGAAATTGGGTACCTACTCCACGGTTTCTGGGTCCCATCACAATTGATGCATTATAGGCAGTGCTGGGGGCAGGCAGCAGTTGGGGTAGAGCTGGGGGTTGAGGCAGGGAACACTTGGGGCAGGGAGGGGGTTAAGGGCAGGCAGTGGTAGGGAGGGGGTAAGGCAACAGTTTGAGAAGTGCTGTGAGTGGGTAACAGTTGGGGTAGAGGGAGATAAGGGCATGCAGGAGAGCGTAAGGAAAAGACAGCAGCTGGGACGATGCTGGGGGTAGGAAGGGTGTAACTGTAGGTAGGTAGGTACTGGGGGCAGTACTGGGGATAGTGGTAGATTGCAACTGGGGCAGGGGGCAAGGAGTGGGTTAGGGGCAGACAGTACTGAACTAATGCTGGGGGTTGCGAGGGGAGAACTAATTGGGGGGGGGGGGGGGGTTTGAAAGTACACTGCTTTGTAATTATACCAGTAGTTTTCTATTGCTGCAGTAACTGGCAATAGAAAACCAGAGGTAGCGGGTGATGCCTTCCAGAGAGTGACAGGAGAGAGGGTGATGGGGAGATAGTGATGCAGGGGAGAAGCAGAGGTTGATAGGGAGAGGCAGAAGGTGACAGGGAGAGGCAGAAGGTGACAGGAGATTGTGATAGAGCAGCAGTACTCCCAGCCACATACACACTGCTCTCACCCATTACAGTCAGCTCCCCTGAAACACACATAGGGGTAAACTTACTAAGATGGGAGTTATATTTAAGATGGGATGTTGCCCATAGCAACCAGTCAGATTCTACTTCTCATTTATCTAGCACCTTCTAGAAGATAATACCTGGAATCTGATTGGTTGCTATGGGCAACATCCCATCTTAAATAGAACTCCCATCTTAGTAAATTTACCCCATACAGTGCACCACCCTCACACAATACCTCATCAGGAAGCTGTCCTGTCCTCACGCAGACCCAATCCCCCCTTACTCAGCTTCCCTCAAACAGCGCATCACGGCCCCCCCCCCCCCCATCACTGTTCCTCATACAGATCCCCACACACAGGCACAGCTCTCCCCAGTCCCCAATCAGTTCTTTACTCCCACCACACACACACACACACACACACACACACACACACAGCATACACGAAGCAAGCTATACTCCCCACAGACACACAAACTCTAGTCCACCCACACAGATCGGCTCCCCTACACTGAGATCTCCTCCAGGCTCCGAATCTTAACTGCCGGCTTTCACTTCCGCCGCAGGAGGATTACCTGCTGAGCATCTGTTTCCAGTGCAGACTATGCTGCACTGTGTGTCCCAATCACTGCTGGGGGATTGATGTGGGCTGCCCGATCACTGTGACCAGCAGTGATCGGGACACGCTGGAGGTGGAGCTGCGGCTGCAGGGGGACCGACAGGGTCTCAGGCGGCAACTGAATGTGGAGATGGGAAGCGCTGCTGGCAGTGATTGGATGTGGAGACGGGGACTCTGCCAGCGGTGATTGGCTGAGATGGGGAATGCTGCCGGCAGTGATTGGCTGAGACAGGGAATGCTTATGATTGGTTGGGGAGTCAGAGAGCGTTCTGCAGGACCTGCTCATATTTCAAAATTGTGATCACTGATCTCTCTCCGAGTTCTAAGAAATTTCCCGCCATGTCATGAAGGTCAATGGCGTGAAAAGTTTGCAGGACATAGAGATCAACAGTGTTCAAAGCAGCAGATTAAGAGAATATGAAACAAACAAGTGGACAGAGACCGGTTGAAGAGATAAACTAGAGGTGGACATGCACAGAGAGAGAGAGAGAGAGAGAGAGAGAGAGAGAGAGTGTGAAGTTGGAAAGTAATAGGGTTCAAAGAGTGGAGAGACATGTGGCAGGATGTAATGGAGTCCGAGAACGCCTGAGGTGCGGGATGCCGGCCAATCTCGGGTGTTTTTATAAAAGGGACAATCACTTACAAGGCATGGTTTTGGTCTTGATGGTTCCGACACAGGTGGTTTTGATGTCTGTATCTTTTCCCCAAAATATTCCTTTCCTCATTTCTTATATAGTCACCTGAATCTTGACTATCCCTACATTTCATTTTGACAGTTTCACAATTCCTTTTTTTTTCTTCTCCATTTAGGGAATCTGTAAATGATAAATACCGCATAACGTATTTCTGAGGGCCAGAGGTGTATAATGTCCATTTCTCAAATTAAACCTCTCCCTTCTAAAGTTCCTATCCTCCACATAATTCTCTCTCCCAAAGACTTCGAGAAATGGACATTTTCTTATTATGAGAATGTGTAATGGAAGGAGACTTATCGTCTGATCACTTGTGTCATTGAATCGTTATACGCTAATATTGAACATTCACTGGGGATACAGATGGTTCAATATTATTTGTCACAAGATCACAGTATTATATGCAATGTTAAAATTTTTATTTTGGCAGCCATACATTTTATTTTGCACCATAAATATTTTTTTTTTCCAGTTCTCAATATTATTTACAAACACGGCGGATCGCAATCGGAAGCAGGTTTGCCCCGAGTTTTGACAATTTGTTCATGGGGAGGTTTGAGGAGGAGCATATTTGGGGGAGACACGGGGCAAACCTTGTCCTTTATGGGCATTATATTGATTTGTTTTCAATTTGGGATGGGATTCTATACACCAATTTCTTAATAGTCTTAATCAAAATGAGTTTGGATTAAAGTTCACTAGCACAGTACATGAAACAGATTACGTTTCTAGACATTGCCCTTTCGGTCGTGGGGAATCAATTTGCCACAGAAACTTTAATAAGAAGGCAGATCAGAATAAATATTTAAACTATACCAGTAGTCATCATATTAAATGGAGACAAGATATCCCAAAGGGACAGTTTCTCAGGATCAGGAGAAACTGTTCCTCTCTAGAAACATTCCAGAAACAGGCACTTGTTCTTTACGACTCCTTTGTAGAGCATGGATACCCTAAGAAATTATTAGATCAGGCCCTTATACAAGTAAGCCAGATAGAGAGAGCCACATTATAAAAAATAAAATAAACTGTAACATCTTCTAGAGCTCAAATTAATTTTTTTCATAGAAAAGATAGGATAATAATGTACGTAACATAACATAATTCAAAAGCTGAGGCTATTTAAAAAGACTATGAAAAATAATTTTCATCTCCTAAAGTTAGACGAGGTTTTAGGGGTATTAGGTGACAATGAAAATTTTTAGGAAATCTGATAATTTTAAGAAAAAACTGTCACCAGGTTTATTTAAAAAGAAAAGAGAAACTAGAGATAAGGAGAGTTATGGTAGACTTAACATGGTTAACTCTGTTTCTGCGAGGTACATTGGGTTCCATAGGGAAACATCGGGAGTGTACAGTGGATTTTGATCAAGAGGCACCAACAGGCTAAAGCTTTAGGCTGTCCCAGGATGCATTGGGGCCTCCTCTATAACCCACCTCCAGGAACTGTGAGCTCAGTTTCGTTAACCAGTCCAATGCAGGAGCAGGCAAGAGAGAAGGTAGAAGTTAGTCACATAGAGTCACATTCTCACGACAGGAGAAGGGACCAGCGGCTAATGCCATACAAACCCATAGAAGCTAGGTTCGTCAGGGTGGGCACCCTGTGGAACCCAATGTACCTTGCAGAAAGAGAGTTAACCATGGTAAGACTACCAAACCTGTCCTTTTCTGCAGCAGGGTACATTGTGTTGCACAGTGAAACATCGGGGATATCCTAAAGCAGTTCCTCAAGGGAGGGGACGCGCCTTAGCGGGTATGAGAACCCGGCTTCCAAAGGAAGCATCCTGGGAGGCGGAAATATCAAAGGCATAGAACCTAATGAACGTGTTCAATGAGGCCTATGTAGCCGCCTTGCAAAATTGTTCTGAGGACACGCCACGGCAGGCCGCCCCAGAAGGTCCAACAGACTGAGTAGAATGGACTTTAATACTAGCAGGAGCTGGAAGTCCAGCCTGTGCATAAGCTTGTGCAATCACCATTCTTATCCAGAAGGGCAACTAAAATGGTGCATGGCCTACATCACAAAACATACCCAGAAAGACTAAAAAATCTCAATATGTATAGTTTGGAGCAGAGAAGGGAAAGGGGGGACACAATAGAAACTTTCAAATATATCAAGGGCTTTAAAGTCCAGGAGGGAAACATTCTCCAAATGAAGAGAAGCAATAGGACACGAGGACATGCACTGAGACTGGAGGGGGGGAGGCTCAGGGGAAATTTGAGGAAAAATTACTTCACAGAAAGGGTAGTGGACAAGTGGAATAGCCTCCCATCAGAGGTGGTAGTGGTAGAAGCTAAGACAATGGTATAATGTAATATGTGATGTATCTTTAAGAAATGTTTGTAATAGATATTAATACATATACCTTTAAAATCATATGATCGGTGATGGATGAAACAGTATTTCTTGTTTATTTCTTTCCATAACCTCCTTCCCATTTTGTCCTTACTATCTTTCCACCTAGGTTGTTCTCTTTTATTGCTTTCTTCCTTCCTCCTCTTTTCTATTCTTGTTTAGTATACATTTAAAAATTACAGGAGACTGTGGTCGAGGTTAACCTAATGTTCAATTCTAGTATACTTGGGTAATAGTTATTAATAACATGTATCCACTGTTATGATTGACTACATATTTTTGTGTATAATACTGACAAATGTTTGCCCTTTTTTACAAAACTGTGGATTTACAAATCATTCAGTTTTACTTTTTAATTTTGTGAATTTATATTTTCTGTAACATTCTTCTGGTACGTTTCATATCTGTATGTGTTTTGCACTTCTTTTTCAAAATAAAAATTGTATTTCAAAAGATTTAACATTGTCTGCATGTTTAAGAGGGCACACAGTTCTTCATTGCAGATATATGTCCTATGCATATTGTATGTATACACAAGTCATTTAATTTTTAAGAGACCATGAGAAAAATGTTGAGCACTAAAAGAAATAGAAAGTGTTTTGACCAGAATCCAAGAACAATATTTTTCTTAGTCTTTAGATTTCACTTTTCATGTGCCAGATGTGTGTTTCTTGGACAGTGAGTTTTTTTTATGAACAAGACAGACCAACGAGGGTTCAAATGTTTCTTTACAGAAGGCCAAGTAAGAAAGTTATCCGATGTTAGACATAAGATCTCATGCATCGCTTATTATACAGTATAAGACATATAAGAGTGGCTAACAAAAAGGTCAATAAGGGAAACAAGATGTGATTACAAGGATTAATGATACACACTACCAACAGGGCCGGTTCTAGCCCTTGTGGCGCCCCGAGTGAAAATAGGGGCGTGGCTTCATACAGGGGCGTGGTCAGTTATACCCCTGTAGAGTTGTGCCCCCATTACAGTTGTGCCCCCAGTTGAGTAGTGCCGCTTACAAAAAAAATAGTTAATACTTACTATCCCCGCTCCTGATTCCCGACCGCTGCTGACCTCCGCCGCCGCCGCTCCTCGGATCTATGGGAGAGACGTCATGACATCTCTCCCATAGCACAGCATAGACACTAGAGGTCAATTATAACCCCTAGCGTCTATGTGCCAGTCCCACAATGCTGTGCGGTGCGCGATGAGGTAATCGCGCACCGCCCAGCAAAGGTCCTCTCCACGAAAGGAAACTAGACGGGTAGCGTCTAGTTTCCTTCACAGCACCAGGGGGCTCTGACCAACAGTAGCGGATCTTGCCATGTGGCGGCGCTCTCCAGATGGTGGCGGCACTCTCCGGAAGGCGGCGCCCTGGGCAAAAATCTTGTGTGCCCGTAGCAAGATCCGCTACTGACTACCAACAATAATGGCCAGTTTGCAAACAGAAAACAGCATGTTGGGTTTTGGGGCACTGACATTTAGCTGGTGAAGTTTAGTATATACTTCTTGCATATTTGCAAATTTAGATCTGTGGGGCGATTACTAAAATGATGCAAGGTGAGTGCTTCATCCCATGGTGCACAACTACAGCAAAGGCAAAGATGGGAATCACACAGTTTCTGCGTCCCTTGAATACTTTTGTCTTCTCCCTGTCTCTAGTGCCCACTGGCAGTCAGAGCTCCTACAGTGACCGTATTGGTATAATTATCACGGTAATACATATCACCGGGTAGATCTACTGCAGTTGTTATGGGGCAGATGTATTAAGCCTGGGGAAGTGATAAAGCAGTGATAAGTGCAAGGTGATAACGCACCAGCCAATCAGCTCATTGCTGCCAATTTACATACTGGAGCTGATTGGCTGATGCATTATGTAAATTGGCAGTTAGGAGCTGATTGGCTGGTGTGTTATCACCTTGCACTTATCACTGCTTTACCACTTCTCCAGGATTAATACATCTGCCCCTATGAGAGGAGCAAGATGAATGACAGTTGGATTGCAGTTTGTACAAGACAGAAGTAACTTGACATAGCTCATAAAATAAAGTCACAGGTTGATACAGTACATTGGGACTTTGTGGTGGCCAGCATGAGAGACATGTTGCAGTTTGCTGTGCGGTCAATTCAGTGTTTCATCATGATCATCTCTGTGTGGTGTCAGTGTGGCGATGCCCTATCTTGTTAAAAAATGGAGTGTCACTGTCTTTATGCAACCAAGGCATCAACTAATGAGCATATCAAGATTAGTTCCCATGACATTATTTTCTTGTAAAAAGAATGGGCCATACACTCTTAACACAATATAGCACAGATGACATTAACTATTAGGGAATCCCGCTCATGCTCCACTGTTGACCTTGTATATTAAGATGAGATAGTTCTGTTTGTTGACTTTCCCTCTGGTGTGGAAGGTCGACTAATCTCTGAAAATTAGACATTCAATAAAACCCTCTTCTTCAAAACGCTCCTACATTCCTGCACAGAATCACAACATGCAATTTTGTCCTGGTCACAAAGACTCTGCAATAACTGCAGTTTGTAGGAAGTCATTTGCAGAAGCTTCCGCAACATTTTCCAAACAGCTGGTTGTGGAATTTTTAACTCCAGACTCGCCCTCGTTGTGGATTTCTTTGGGCTGCGTTGATAAATGATACAAACAATCTCCACTTGCTCATCAGATACATGCGGTCGCCCAGGGCTTTAGACAAATATCCAGTTGTTTAAAATTTCTTGTGTCAACTGTAGATGGATTGTTTAGTCGGAGGTAATGTTTCTGAATCACATCTAACAATGTTGTTGCACAACTGTATCGGAACGAAGTTTACTTAATTTAAGAGCACAAAACGACAGAATTTTGGACTATCTTGCCAGACAGGCCAGTAATGCACTTCTGGCTGCTTATGTCACCATGGCCTTCCGTAGTTAAAACTTTCACAGTTTTTCTAAGAAACGGTGTATGGTGCGTGTCATTATTACAAATAGTCATAAAAGTGTCCCACTATCTATAGCCATGCTATCAATATGTAACAGAATAGGTGTTGCAGCAGTGACTAATGTGATACTCCTTAAATAGGATTCTCTATGCAAGTATTTGGAAACCCCCCACTAGAATTTGCCCGTCCCTATACAAATACATGTAATTAACCCGTATATTATCTAATATATAAAAATGAAAATTTGTCTGTCCTTCTGTCTTTCTATACAAATCCACAGTTTACAAGTGAACATCGTGAAATTTTACATACAAGCGTATTAAAATATGGCGGAGGCAACTAAAACAATTTGAAATCCCTAGCATCCCTAGGGGAGCAGACAGCAGCACAGAGAATATCAGGAGACAGCATAACTCCAGAATTGCTGGAGCAATGTACTCAAAAATTGGTACACATAAGCCTTACAATCTGGAAACAAACACTGTGGGGAGAAGACACCCCTAGCATCCCTAGGGGTGAGGCAGCAGCACTGAGTATTTCAGCAGACAGCATAACCCTGGAATGCCTGCAGCAATTTACAACAAACTTGGTACACATATAGCGGTGGGACAGCAGCACAGAGTATTTCAGGAGACAGCATAACTCCCAAATGCCTGGACCTATTTACAAAAAACTTGGTACACATATGACTTACAAGCTGGGAACAAACACTGTGGGGGTAAGACAACCCTAGCACGCCTAGGGGTGAGGCAGCAGCACAGAGTTTTTCAGCAGACAGCATAACTCTGGAATGCCTGGACCAATTTACACCAAACTTGCTACACAAATGACTTAAGGCCAACACTGACGAGAGAGATGTGTGCTGAGCGATCTTAACACAGACCGGTCAGCACACATCTCTCCCCCCTCTCAGTACACAGAGCAATGTGCTAAGCGAGGGGGGGGGGGGGGGCGACGACAGGGGGCTGCTCACTTCACACAGCGCTGAAGTGAGCGACCCGCTAGATTGAGCCTGCATGCAGGCTCAATCTAGCAACGGCAATAGCGATGTGCGGCTGTCGCTGGGGGGCACACACACGACAGATCCCTGCTTAAAATCTAAGCAATCTAGTCAGATTGCTTAGATTTTAAACACGGATCTCTCTGTGTGTACCTCCCTTTACACTCTGGGAACAAACACTGTGGGGGGTGGGCCAGCAGCACAAACTATATCGGGACAGTGATGACAGGGCTATATGTGACAGGGCCAGTGACATGATGTGAGGGGGGGAATGCAGGTAGCACAAACCCACACACTGAGAGTTATATAGTGGAAGTAGCACGGTCCCCCAGCAGCACAGAATATATCAGGAGATACATAATGTGCTGCACTATATAAGAAACTGTAAAAAAAACAAAAACGATAATTTCACAGGGGCACTGACAAGATGTGAGGAGGGGAATGGAGGCAGCAGGACGCCACAGACTGAGAGTTGTATAGTGGGAAGAGCAGAATCTCTTGAGGGACCAAAACGGGGTCCGGCCACTACACAAAGCACGTCAGGGAAGCAAGATATGCCTATATACTAGATCTCCAACACGGGTATTCAGCTATCTACAATGTTATTTATACTATGTGTTTAATATTTACATTTATTTTTGTAAACACACATTCTTAAAATCCCGGGCAACGCCGGGTACTCCAGCTAGTATTATTTAAATAGAGAATGCATATACAGTTTTCAATGAAAACACTAAATGAGTGATGTGATCAATGCCATGAAAATAACAATTACTGTCTAAAGCTCCTGAGAAATATCATCTAATTTTAGTTCCAAGTTAAACATTACTATTAATAGTCAGGATTTTAGCCAGACTTCTGCCATCAAGATAATTAAGCAACTGTGCAAACTAAAGTTAATGTAAGAATGGACTGCTAACATTCCTATCAATACCCTGATCAGTGTAAATATATGCCGGGACAAGCAAGGGTCAGAGGAAGTAAATAACCTTGTCTCATGCACAAGTGAGAAGAGATCAGAACTAACACAGTATAATATTTTGGAAAGGAACAGAGGGTCAAGATAACAGCACAGAATTTGTTTTTCTACTATACCCATTGGTATACATTATATTATCATTACGTAGTTTGCAAGAACCTGTCGCCAGGATCGACTAACTTTTAACCCATTACATACATTTAGTGTTGGAAAATGGCTAAATTCGTATGAAGTATTTTGCTTGACAAGAAAAATGTACGAAAAGCTGAGATCTTCGCACATTTCTGCTCACCAACTCAGGAGGGGACATGCAGAAATAATGGGTGCCCACTGTATGCCTGCCTGATTGAGGCAACAATTAAACTGCTCCATTAAGTGCCCAAAAACACTGAGCTCAACTGTAATAGCCTAAGATTTGCGCTAGCACAATTTAAGCAAAACCTCATGGCTTACAGACAAGAGGGTGTGTGAACAGGGAAGAGTTGCTGGATGGCAGAGCAGTGACTTATGAAGAAGGCTGATATAAAGAGGGGAGTCTTAAGAGCTTGTTTGATGGTGGGCAGACTAGCGAGAAGTCTGAAAGAACAAGTGACTGAGGCCCTCATTCCGAGTTCTTCGCTCTGTAATTTTCTTCGCATCGCAGCGATTTTCCGCTAATTGCGCATGCGCAATGTTCGCACTGCGACTGCGCCAAGTAAATTTGCTATGCAGTTAGGTATTTTACTCACGGCATTACAAGGTTTTTTCTTCATTCTGGTGATCGTAATGTGATTGACAGGAAGTGAGTGTTTCTGGGCGGATACTACCCGTTTTATGTGTGTGAAAAAACGCTGCCGTTTCTGGGGGAAACGCGGGAGTGTCTGAAGAAACGGGGGAGTGTCTGGGCGAACGCTGGGTGTGTTTGTGACGTTAAACCAGGAACGAAACTGACTGAACTGATCGCAGTTGCCGAGTAAGTCTGGAGCTACTCAGAAACTGCTAAGAAGTGTCTATTCGCAATTCTGCTAATCTTTCGTTCGCAATTTTACTATGCTAAGATTCACTACCAGTAGGCGGCGGCTTAGCGTGTGCAAAGCTGCTAAAAGCAGCTTGCGAGCGAACAACTCGGAATGACCACCTGAGTTCCAGAGTAGAGGGGCAGCACAGGAGAAATTAGCCTTGCAGTCTTTAGAGTATGTCCAAATAAATCACAAAAACAGTGCACAATGGTAGGCCAACCACAAACACAAAGTGCTTCTTCTCCAACGTAGGATGCTCATCCTTGCCCAAAAAATGTTTCCTTTGAATTAGAAAAATTGCTGCCTTTCAGAAATCGATCTTGATCACCTTTGCAGCACTAGATAATTTTGATGTATTAGTCCTTTTCCACATAGAGAGGTTTGTACTGTATTTTCACTTTCTACTGTATGTTCTCTTTACTATGTTTTACTAAACTGACCGCTTGCTACTGTACATCTTGGATTACTGTACCATATATTTTTTTAAATGTTTAGAAATATTTATTCATATAGATCAGGCATTCCCAGCCACAGTCCTCAAGGCACACCAACAGTGCAGGTTTTAGTGATATCCAGGCTGCAGCACAGATGGTTTAATCAAAATAACTGAGCTACTAATTAAGTCACCTGTGCTGAAGCCTGGATATCACTAAAACCTGCACTGTTGGTGTGCCTTGAGGACCGTGGTTGGGAATGCCTGATATAGATTATATTATTTCTCTTACATCTTCGAGGATGCTGGGGTCCATATTAGTACCACTAATCTGGACCTTTATGCATCCCAACCTCAGGCCCATATCCACACCTGCTTGCAGGGAGAGGAGAAAACGTCCCAGTTGAAACTCCACCGTAGGAAACTTCTTGGACCCACACCAAGATACATATTTCTTCCAAATATGATGCTAATGTTTAGACGTTACTCCTTTCCTAGCCTGTATCAGGGTAGGAATAACCTTTGTTCGGAATGCCCTTCCGAGCTAGTATCTGGTGGTCATCCTTCATGCCGTCAAACGAAGCTGTGGTAAGTCTTGATAGGCGAACGGCCCCTGCTGCAGCAGGTCCTCACGAAGAGGAAGAGGCCTCGGCTCTTCTAGTAGTAGATCCAGAAGATCCGCGTACCAAGACCTTCTTGGCCAGTCTGGAGCAATGAGGATCGCTTGAACCCTTGTTCTCCTTATGAGCTTTAGCACTCTTGGAATGAGTGGGAGTGGTGGAAACACGTACACTGACTGGAAAACCCACAGAGTCACTAGGGCGTCCACCGCCACTGCTTGCGGGTCCCTCGACCTGGAACAATATCGCCAAAGCTTCTTGTTGAGACGAGAAGCCATCATGTCTATTTGAGGTACACCCCAAAGATCTGTTACCTCCTTGAACACCTCCGGATGGAGACCCCACTCCCAGGGATGGAGATCGTGTCTGCTGAGGAAAACCGCTTCCCAGTTGTCTACTCCCGGAATGAAGATTGCTGACAGCGCCAACACGTGTGTCACGATACGGGTAATTCATCACCATTTCTTACCTTCCAAGTGTCTCCTGAGACTGGCCCAGCGCTCCAAGCCTGGATTCCACCTGCGCTGTCTGTAACATGGCCTCAGTCTCTCACATGCTTAAGTTCAAACAGACTTTCCCTCCAGATTCAAACATGGGCGCAGCCATGTTTGGATTCATCACATGTTGCTTTACAGCCTATCAGCTGCACTCTGGACTCTGCCTGATTACCCAGCAGCTGCACTCTGGACTCTGCCTGATTACCCAGCCAATACCTGCTTCCCAGCTGGTATAAATATCCTGCATCAAGGCTGCCTAATAGTCAGTGCTTTGGTTGTCAAACCTTGTACACATGTCTCTCCTGTCTGTGGAATCTACAGTTCGGGTCTCCAGGTATTCCAGCTCCTGTGTTCAACTCCTGTGATTCAGCTCCACTTAGAGACCAGCACCGGTTACCAGCTTGCGGTGCAGCCTGACTTCTGCATTGTTCCAGCTCTGCTTCTTGGTTATCTGCTGTGATACCTACATCGGCTTTCAGCTTCCAGCGTTGGGCTCTGCTCCGCCTCCAGCTTCCAGCAGTGTTCTGGTATCTCTCCACTCCTGTTGTTTGCAGCTCTGCCTAGCTCCATCTGTGTTTTGCCATCGATCTCCAGCTTCATCGGTGTTCCACCATCGATACTCATCACCATCGGTACTCACCATCAGACTCTAACATCACCGGTAAGTTCTGCTACACCTTCCCGTCTGGTCCGGTTCCATCCGGCATCCCCGGCAGTTCTCCTGTGTTCTTCTCAACCTCTGTGCATCTATCTCGACTTCAGCTCTCAGAGTATAACCTGCTGGTCAGTACCTGCTTGTTTGCCTCTACAGTGGTTATTTGTGGCCAACGGACATTACATCTCCGGTCTTGCTGTGACTTTATTACCAACTCATTCTATATTGCCACAGTATCTTTCTACCACTGTGCTAAAGGAACTATACTGTTGATTTCAATGCACAATCTACCGTTGAATTACCTGAACTGCCTAGATGTATCAGAACTGTGTGTTTAATAAACAGACTTTATTTTACGACGTTGTCTTCGTCACGCCTTCGGGCTTCAGTGCCTAATCCTCTGCATGTCTAAGAACCCTATCCAACCATCCCAGCCCCTACAACTGAGGTCTCCCCGGGTTAGCCTTAGCCCTCAGTTGTGACAGCGTGTATTTCTGCCCAGAGGATGACTCTCGTTACCTCTGACATGGCAGCTCTGCTCTTCGTTCCGCCCTGTCGGTTTATGTAAGCCACTGTCGTTACATTGTCCGAGTGCACTTGAATGGCCCGATTTCTCAGAAGATGGGTCGCTTGAAGAAGACCGTTGTAGACGGCTCTTTGTTCCAGAATGTTTATCGGCAGGCCGGCTTCCAGACTTGACCACCTTCCTTGGAAGGTTTCCCCTGGGGCACAGTGACTGTGCCCCAGCCCCGGAGACTTGCATCCGTGGTTAGAAGGATCCAGTCCTGAATCCCGTACCTGCAGCCCTCCAGAAGGTGAGGTAATTGCAGCCACCAGAGGAGTGTAATCCTGGCCTTTGGCGACAGACATATTCTCTGGTGCATATGTAGATGGGATCCCGACCACTTGTCCAGGAGATCCAGTTGGAAGGACCGAGCATGAAACCTCCCGTACTGTAGAGCCTCGTAAGAGGCCACCATCTTCCCCAGAAGGCAAATGCACTGATGAACCGACACCCAGGCTGGCTTCAGGACATCCAGGACCATTGTTTGTACGCTTTTTCCTCTGGAAGAAACACCCTCTGCACTTCCGTGTCAAGAATCATTCCCAGAAAGGACAACCTCCTGGTTGGTTCCAAAAGTGATTTTGGAAGATTCAGGATCCAACCGTGTTCCCTGAGCAGGTGGGTCATGAGAAGAATGGACTGTAACAGCTTCTCCTTTATCAGCAGATCATCCAGATATGGAATTATGTTCACCCCCTGTTTGCGGAGGAGAACCATAATTTCCTCCATCACCTTGGTGAATACCCTTGGAGCTGTGGAGAGGCCGAATGGCAGGGCCTGGAACTGAAAATGATAGTCCAACAGTGCGAATCGGAGATAAGCTTGATGTGGCAGCCAAATCGGAATGTGGAGGTACGCATCCTTGATATCCAGGGATACCAGAAATTTCCCCTCCTCCAGACCTCATATCACCGCCCTTAGAGACTCCATTTTGAACTTGAACTCCCTCAGAAAGGGGTTAGTTATTTTAAATTCAGAATGGGCCTGACCGAACCATCCGGTTTTGGTACCACGAAAAGGTTCGAATAGTAACCCTTGTTTTGCATCTGGGGAGGAACTGGTACAATAACCTGTGCGTCCACCAACTTCTGAATGGCTCCCTGTAGGATAGCCCTGTCTGCCGACAAAGCTGGCAAACCTGATTTGAAGAACCGGTGAGGAGGGAGATCTTGAAATTTCAGCCGGTACCCCTGGGACGCAATATCTTGTACCCAGGGATCCAGGCCGGACGACACCTAGACGTGACTGAAATGTCTGAGTCTCGCTCCCACCAGCCCTACCTCCAAGCCGCGCGGTCCACAGTCATGCTAAGGACTTTGGCGCATCTGAAGCAGGTTTCTGTTCCTGGGACCCTCAGCAGCAGGTTTCTTGGATTTTGGTCGACCTCCTCTGTTCCTGGGACCCTCAGCAGCAGGTTTCTTGGATTTTGGTCGACCTCCTCTAAAGAAGGTGTTGGACGGTTTGGCCTTTCTTGTTTTAGCAACCCGAAAGGACTGTGATGCAGCTGAAGAAAAAGGTTTCTTCGTAGCAGATGCAGCTGAGGGAAGAAAAGGTGACTTACCCGCTTGTAGCCGTGGAGATCCCCGCATCCAACGCTTCCCCAAAGAGAGCCTGACCTGTGTAGGGTAGGGTCTCCACACCTCTCCTGGATTCCGCGTCGGCAGACCACTGGCGCAGCCACAGTCCTCGACGAGCTGAGACAGACATGGAAGAAATTCCTGCAGCCATTGAACTCAGGTCTTTCATGGATTCCACCAGAAATCCTGCAGAATCCTGAATGTTACGTAAAAACAATTCAGCGTCACTTTTATCCATTGTAGCCAAATCCTCAAGTAATGTGCCTGACCACTTTTCTATAGCTTTGGAAACCCATGCACAGGCAATAGTAGAACGTAGTATCGCCCCTGAAGCCGTGTATATGAATTTGAGCGTAGTTTCAACTTTGCGATCAGCCGGCTCCTTTAAGGCGGTTGATCCTGGAACCAGTAAAACCACCTTTTGAAAGAGTCTGGATACAGACGCGTCCACTATGGGTGGGTTTTCACATTTTTTTCTATCCTCCTCAGGGAAGGGGAAAGCAACCCTTCTAGGGATCTGGAATTTTTTCTCTGGGTTTTCCCATGCTTTTTCAAAAATAGCATTTAATTCTTTGGACGCAGTGAAGGTTAGCGAGGCTTTCTTATGGTCAGTGAAGTAAGCCTCCTCAACCCGCTCAGGTGTTGTATCAGCAATATTCAACACATCCCTAATAGCCTCTATCATCAACTGCACCCCTTTAGCAAGAGATGCGGCCCCCCTGAGCACATCCCCATCACCGTCTGCTGTATCAGAATCGGTATCCGTGTCACCTTGCATAATCTGGGCAAGAGCACGTTTGTGGGAACCTACAGAGGGGGGTCCTGAGGTAACAGAACCGGACCAAACTGCCATAGAGTTCTGCAAAACCTGAGTTGCAGATTCATTCTGTGCAACCCTAGTAGAAATCTGAGAAATCATAGATTTGATAGAGGATAACAATTCAGGCTCACTTGCTGGTATCTGCGCTAAAACAGTGCAATCCTGATTACATGAAATGAGATCATCCTGAGAGGACATATCCTCTGCAGCATATGACAAAGAGTCCCTGGACATAGTTAAATGCAGACCCCAAACACTCCACACACACACACAGGGGAGGCTAGACAGAGTTTCACCCCCAAGAATGGCAAGACAGACACAGAGATTGGAGCCAACCCACACACAGCGCTTTCAAGGTAAAGGGAGACCCGAACCAGCGCTGACTGTGTACCTTAATAGGTTACACAGCCTGTATACAGCCCCCCCCCCCCTTCTACAACCCCCTGGTACCATAAGAGATAGCCGGAGTTGATATGGAGGGACTGCTCTTCACTGACAGCGTTTCTGCAGGCAGGAAAACGTCACTGAACGCTGCTGGGTCCGCTCTGAGGAGAAGCTCCGCCCCCTTAATGCCACTGTCTTCCCGCTCTTCTCGAGATTATACTGGCCTGAGGAATCATGCTGGCAGCGATCCTGGGACCCTGACAGGCTTAGAGGTCAGTGTAGGGTGTAGGCGCTGGCTCAGGGCGCCCCTCACAGCGCTGCACTATGTACCGCTAAGCCTCGGAGCGCAATCAGTACTGCACTCCACACCTTGTTGCCGCCACCTTCACACCGGCTCCCCGCTTGCTAGGGGGGCGCGGTGACTGACTTGCCACTGATCTTCTGGCTCTGTAAGGGGGTGGCGGCATGCTGCCGGGGTGAGTGAACCCCTGTGCTGGGTAATGTTCGATCCCCTCAGGAGCTCAGTGTCCTGTCAGCGGAGATAGTGGCTCAGACCCCGCAGGGCGGACACTATTTTACCCCTTAATCCCACGAAGCAGGGAGCTGTTGCCAGCAGCCTCCTTGTAAAATAAAAAAACTCTAAAAATAAAACTTTTCCAGAGAAGCTCCCCTAGCTGTGACCGGCTCCTCCGGGCACATTTTGTAAACTGAGTCTGGTAGGAGGAACATAGAGGGAGGAGCCAGCCCACACTCTCAAACTCTTAAAGTGCCAATGGCTCCTAGTGGACCCGTCGATACCTCATGGTACTAATGTGGACCCCAGCATCCTCTAGGACGTAAGAGAAAATCACTTTTATCATAGTTTGGCCTTGTATGGAGGGCCATACAAAGTATGATGCAGCTGGTGGTGTTGCACGGGATGCAAGGCCAAGGTGGAGGCATAGCTGCTTGTTACTTTTCCTTGTCTGATCCTAGTCAGCTCCATACAGTACAACCTGGGAAGGTGGGATATGGCTTTAGTGCTGACCAGAACCAGTGTCAACAGAGCACTAAATGTTCTAGTCCTGCTTTATGTTCCTTACATTAGAACCCTTTAGTGTCTGTATCTTTTGTATCTTCTTTCATTACTGGAATAAAGGTCTTGCTCAAAGGCTTCCTTTAAAATTCCAGGTTCAGCTCTTACTATTGTTGAATTATGTAGCATGCGCTTAATACAATTCTTTGGGGATCTGGTGTGGCAAATAGGTTTTAGGATACTGTTGACGGAGCACAGAGGCATCCAAACTTCTTATTTATTTACAGATATTTTAATAGCGCATACATATTCCAGTGTTTTACAGAGAATATTTGGCCATTCCTAATGGGGTTCAAATGGATAGAGGGTGCTCCCAGCGCTATGCTCTTGTTTGTGTATATAGGGGGTCATTCCAAGTTGATCGTAGTGTGCTAAATTTAGCACAGCTACGATCATGCACACTGACATGCGGGCGGACACCCGGCATGTCAGAGCCCCCCCCCCCCCCCCCGCCGAAGTGCAAAGGCATCGCACAGCGGCGATGCCTCTGCACTTCAAGAGTAGCTCCCGACCAGCGCAGCTTTAGCCGGGAGCTACTCGTCTCTCCCCGGCCCCCCCCCCCCCCCCCACCGCAACGGTCCAGCTATGCCTGCGTTGGCCGGACCGCGCCCCCCTATACGTCAGCTTAACGCCGCCGTCCAGCCCCCTTCCGCCCAGCGCCCGCCTCAGAGGCGATCGTTAGGGAACGACGGCTTGCATGCCGCGCAGTTCCGACCCGATCGCTGCACTGCGAGAAACTGCAGCGAGCGATCGGGTCGGAATGACCCCCATAGTGCAACAATTGGCGACTTGCATAAAGGCAAAATCTGAATGCATAGAGTAGTATTGGTATACTGTGTGATGTCAGTGTTCTCAATATTGGTGGCCAGGCAACTATGAATCGCTCAAATCCTTATGCCTCCAGTCTGTCTCTGGAAAATAATAATAAACTGCACTAGTCACAGATGTTATTTCATTAAAGCTTACTAACCAAAACGAGATTTAAGGTAAGAACTTACCGTTGTTAAATCTCTTTCTGCGAGGTACACTGGCTCCACAGGGAATGACATTGGGGATGTCCAAAAGCAGTTCCTTATGGGAGGGGACGCATTGTAGCGGGCACAAGAACCCGGCGTTCAAAGGAAGCATCCTGAGAGGCAGAAGTATCGAAGCACAGAACCTTATGAACGTGTTCACTGAGGACCACGTAGCCGCCTTGCACAATTGTTCAAGGGTCGCACCACGGCGGGCCGCCCAAGAAGGTCCAACCGACCGAGTAGAATGGGCCTTTATGGTAGCAGGAGCTGGAAGGCCAGCCTGTACATAAGCATGTGCAATCACCATTCTTATCCATCTGGCCAGGGTCTGTTTGTGAGCAGGCCAGCCATGTTTGTGAAAACCAAACAGAACAAAAGAGAGAATCCGACTTCCTGATGGAGGCAGTTCTCTTCACGTAGATACGGAGAGCCTGTACCATATCCAAAGAACGCTCTTTGGAAGACAATTCAGGAGATGCAAAGGCCGAAAACCGCAATCTCCTGATTACGGTGGAAAGAAGACACCACCACCTTAGGTAAATACCCGGGACGTGTTCTAAGAACCGCTCGATCGCGGTGAAAAATCAGATATGGTGACCTACAAGACAAGGCACCCAGATCCGACACCCTTCTAGCAGAGGCAATAGCCAGCAGAAACAATACCTTAAAAGAAAGCCACTTAAGGTCTGCAGATTCAAGAGGCTCAAACGGAGACCCTTGCAACACCTCCAAAACCACCGACAAGTGCCAAGGGGCCACAGGTGGGATATAGGGAGGTTGAATCCGCAACACACCCTGAGTGAACGTATGTACATCAGGTAAAGTCGCAATTTTTCTCTGGAACCAAACCGAAAAGTCAGAAATATGAACCTTGATGGAGGCCAGACGAAGGCCCAAGTCCAGGCCCTGTTGTAGAAAGGCCAAAAGTTTGGCTGTACTAAACTTGTAAGAGTCATGATTGTTAGATGCGCACCAAGCAAAGTAAGAATTCCAGACCCTATGGTAAATCCGAGCAGAAGCCGGTTTCCCGGCCTTCAACATGGTTTGAATGACCGCCTCAGAAAATCCTTTGACCCTCAAGACGGAAGCTTCAAGAGCCACGCCGTCAAACCCAACCGGGCTAAATCCAGATATACACAGGGGCCCTGAACAAGGAGATGTGGGCGCTGTGGAAGTAGAAGAGGACGCTCTAACGAGAGACCCTGAAGGTCTGAGAACCAATGCTGTCTGGGCCACGCGGGAGCGATCAGAAGGAAGATTCCTCCTTCTTGTTTGAACTTATTACTCTGGGCAGGAGTGACACCGGAGGGAACATGTATGGCAGCCGAATGTTCCATGGAATTGCCAGTGCGTCCACGAACGCTGCTTGAGGATCCCTTGTCCTTGCTCCGAAGACTGGAACCTTGTGATTGTGTCGAGACGCCATCAGGTCCACATCTGGAAGGCCCCACCTGTACACGAGGAGTTGAAACACCTCTGGATGGAGGCTCCACTCTCCGGCGTGTACATCCTGACAACTAAGAAAGTCCGCTTCCCAGTTTAGGACCCCCGGAATGAACACTGCAGATATGGCTGGCAGATGGCGTTCCGCCCACCGAAGAATCCGTGATACTTCCCTCATTGCCATGCGGCTTCGCGTGCCGCCTTGATGATTGATGTACGTCACCGTGGTGGCGTTGTCCGACTGTAATTGAACAGGTCTCTTCTGTATTAAATGCTGGGCCAAGTTCAGATCATTGAACACGCCCGCAGTTCCAGAATGTTTATCGGGAGGAGAGACTCCTCCTTGGTCCACCGACCCTGAAGGAAGTGTTGCTCCAACACCGCGCTCCAACCTCTCAGACTGGCATCCGTCGTCAGAAGGACCCACTTAAAGATCCTGAAGGGACAACCCCTGCTCAATCGTTGGTCCTGAAGCCACCAGCTCAGTGACAGAAGGACCTCTGGAGACAAGGAGATCATTTGAGACCTGATCCGGTGAGGCAGGCCGTCCCACTTGGCAAGAATCAGCTTCTGCAGAGGGCGGGAATGGAATTGAGCGTACTCCACCATGTCGAAAGCCGACACCATGAGACCTAGCACATGCATTGCCGAATGTATCGACACTTGCGGACGAGATAGGAAGCATCGAATCCTGTCCTGATGCTTCCGGACTTTCTCCTGAGACAAGAACAACCGCTGGTTGTGAGTGTCCAACAACGCCCCCGGGTGCACCATGCTCGGAGCAGGGACCAGGGAAGATTTCTTCCAGTTGATGAGCCACCCATGGGCTTGCAGAAACTGGATAGTCAGATCCAGATGGCATAGGAGAATTTTTGGGGAACTTGCCAGGATCAACAAGTCGTCGAGGTACGGTAGGATCCTGACCCCTTGACGGCGTACAGCCGTCATTATCACCATGACCTTGGTGAAGACTCGCAGAGCCGTGGTCAAACCAAAAGGTAACACCCGAAATTTGACAACCGCAAACCTCGGTACTGCTAATGCGACACTGCAATGGGAATATGCAGGTAAGCATCCTGTATGTCCAGGGAGACCATATAATCCTCAGGTTCCAATGCCAGAACAATAGAACGAAGAGTTTCCATACGAAACTTGGAGACCCTCACAAATTTGTTCAAGGACTTGAGGTTGATAACGGGACGGGTGGACCCATTCGGTTTCGGGACTAGGAACAGCGGTGAATAGTACCCCTTGCCTCTCTGAGCCAGAGGCACCTGTACTACCACTCCTGTGTCCAGGAGGGACTGTACAACCGAATGAAGAGTTTTTGCCTTCACCTGATCCGAAGGGATGTCTGTCAGGCAAAATCGATGAGGGGGACAATTCTTGAAGGATACGGCGTAACCTCAAGTGACGACTTCCCATACCCAGGCATCGGAAGTGGTCTTCAACCATTCCTGGGTAAACCCTAGAAGTCAGCCCCCCACCCTGGGATCCCCAAGAGGGAGGCCCGACCCGTCATGCAGCAGGCTTGTCAGTTTTGGAAGCAGGCTGACGGGCAGCCCAGGCCCATTTGGGTTTGGGCTTACTGGGTTTGGAAGTGCGAACCTGTTTTGGGTACGCCTGACCTTTTGCTTTCCCTGAAGGACGAAAGGAGCAAAAGGGAGTACTCTTAGCCTTCGGCACCGAAGGAGCAGTACTACTAGGTAGACATGCTATTTTAGCAGAAGCTAAGTCAGCCACTATCTTGTTGAGGTCTTCTCCGAAAAGAATGTCTCCCTTAAAAGGGAGTACCTCCAGGGTTTTCTTAGAGTCCAGATCAACATAGGACCATAACCAGAGAATCCGGTGAGCCAAAATGGACGTAGCAGAAGCCTTGGCCACCAGAATACCGGCATCAGAAGGCGCTACCGCAATATAATGAGACGCTGTGACAATATATGACAGACATTGTCTAGCATGATCAGAAGCGTTGGAAGGCAACTCTGCCTCCAGCTCCTGAGCCCATGCTTCAACAGCCTCTGCAGCCCATGTTGCTGCAATGGTGGGCCTATGCGCAGCACCAGTTAGGGTGCAAATTGCCTTTAAACAACCCTCCATGCACTTATCCGTCGGTCCTTTCAGAGACGAGACGGTAGTTACAGGCAGAGCCGAGGATACCACCCGCTGCGAGGGGGTAAACAGCCAGCATCTTCTTGTGAGGCGTGAATTTCTTTCCTGCATTTTCCCAGGACTCCTGACGTATATGTCAACTAAATGGTCAGAATGATGTAAAACTTGTTTAACCACTTTCTGACGTTTGAACCCGTCCTGTTTCTTAGGGGCAGCATCAGGCTCCGGGTCATCAGTAATTTGAAGAATAAGCCTGATAGCCTCCAAGTCAGGGACATCCACCTGTGAAACAGATTGCCCATCAGAAGCGTTAGTCTAGTTACCAGCGTATTCAAAAGCGTGGAGAAGGTAGCCCAAGGTGGGTAATTTTGAACCCCTGTTGCTATAGTCCCACTTGGGGGTAAGGATCCCCAGAACCTGAACCCTCAGCTGCTATGTTTTCCTCAAATGTATCTGCAGCGTCACCACCATGCAATGTGGGATCAGCCCCAGCACCATTGCCCTTTGTAGCTGACATATCCGAAAGCTCAATGCAAGGCAACACAATACCTGACAAGAACCCCCTGTGTAGTGTATCAGCACAAACAGGGAATTCAAGAGGTATATGGTGACTAAAAATAACAGAGAAAACTACACACTGAGTATATCCTGTGAACTACCTATATTAAATGATAAACCTGACGCACTTAGGCCCTCATTCCGAGTTGTTCGCTCGCTAGCTGCTTTTCACCACCGGGTACTGTGGGCTTAAATAAATGGTTTATGAGAGAAAACCGACCTGTGCCCTTGCCCTGGTGGTCTAGTGGGGTCCCTGTACTACCACAGTGTCCACGCCAGCGCGCGCGGTATCGCGATTTACAGCGGGTCCCAACGCTTACCTCCTCCCTGAGTGTGGCCACGTGATCCAGGAGAACAGCGTTTGTGTTTGCGACTAATTGGAAGAAAACCAGAGCCTCCGCTGTAGGTACCTGGCAACCAGGGCGCAGGAGTGTACAGCGCGCTGGTGGAGGTGATGGAGCTGCAGCAGGAGATGTCTGACTGACATCTAACACAGTCAGTGTCTCTGCTGCAGCCCTTGAAGTCTTCATTTTTCTTTAAAAGCTTCTTCTCAGGGCTGCAGGAGCAGCCTTCCTGTTGTATGCCTGCTTACTGCATGGCACCAACTACAAAACTGAGCTCCTGTGCATGGAGGCGGGGTTATAGAGGAGGCGGCGCTAGGCATTCTGGGAATAGTCAAAGCTTTGAGCCTGTTGGTGCCTCGGATCAAGATCCTACTCTACACCCCAATTTCATTCCCTGTGGAGCCCAGTGTACCCCGCAGCAGAAATGATATTCCTCCAAAATCTTTCCAGATTCGGACAAATCTCAAATTTCCTTGTAAACACTGACAAATAAAAGGCTCCTAATGTTGGTCCGCCAAACCCGACAGAAAAATGACTATTCCTGAATATGGGCCCTCATTCCGAGTTGATCGCTCGCAAGGCGAATTTAGCAGAGTTGCTCAGGCTAAGCCTACGCCTACTGGGAGTGTATCTTAGCTTCTTAAAATTGCGACCGATGTATTCGCAATATTGCGATTACAAACTACTTAGCAGTTTCAGAGTAGCTTCAGACTTACTCGGCATCTGCGATCAGTTCAGTGCTTGTCGTTCCTGGTTTGACGTCATAAACACACCCAGCGTTCGCCCAGACACTCCCCCGTTTCTCCGGCCACTCCTGCGTTTTTTCCGGAAACGGTAGCGTTTTTATCCACACGCCCCGAAAACGCCGTGTTTCCGCCCAGTAACACCCATTTACTGTCAATCACACTACGATCGCCGGAGCGAAGAAAAAGCCGTGAGTAAAAATACTATCTTCATTGTAAAATTACTTGGCGCAGTCGCAGTGCGATTATTGCGCATGCGTACTAAGCGGTATTTCACTGCGATGCGATGAAAATTACCGAGCGAACGACTCGGAATGAGGGCCATGAACTTCAAACAATCTAATGAGGGAGTTATATGTATCTAGTTCAGGGGTGGCGAAACAGTCAGTGACAAAGAGACGAAAAATATTAGGTTTTAGTCAGATCCAAGGTAAAAAACATTGAAAAAGCGACTTACATATAAAATAAATGAAAAGGCTAGATT
The DNA here is from genome assembly GCF_028390025.1 of Pseudophryne corroboree. Taxonomy (NCBI): domain Eukaryota; kingdom Metazoa; phylum Chordata; class Amphibia; order Anura; family Myobatrachidae; genus Pseudophryne; species Pseudophryne corroboree. The sequence continues at coordinate 860,778,893 of NC_086445.1, read as the reverse complement.
CACATAAAATGCACGTCAGTTCCCCCATGTATCACTCCAGCCACCCATGCCACTACAGCAGGCCCTCATGCTTTCACTGCAGACCTTCATATGTCACTTCAGTCCATTGCAGCAGCCGCTCATGTGTCACTCCAGCCCTCGTGTGCCATTGCAGCAGCCCCTCGTTTGTCAAGCCAGTCCCCCTGTGTCATTGAAGTGTGCTATTGCAGCAGCCCCTCATGTGTCACTCTAGCCCTTTGTGCCATTGCAGCAGCCCATCATATGTCACTACAGTCCCTTTGTACCATTGCAGCAGTCCCCGCCCTGATCTGCGGTGGTCTATGCCGCGGTCCTGGTAGTCCTCCTCTGCTTGCCAGTGGGTGTCTCGCCTAGTTTCCGGCTCTTCTGGCCCTCGTAGTGCTGCTGGTGTTGCATGCCTGGTCCGGATCTTTTAGAGTCACGTGACCTCGTGTCACAGTGTCGGGAGCCACATTTAAATAAAGAAAAAAACGCATGTGGCTTGAGAGCCGCGGGTTGGCCATCGCTGATCTAGTTACCCTTATTACAACTTCTTCTGGCATGTTACAAACTTAATTCTCCCCCTCTACAGAAAAATAGTGAAAAGAACTAGGAGAGATTCCATTTCATGAATAGGCAGAATTCCAGAGATTAAAATGAATATACAAATCAGGTGTAAACCTAGAATTTATACAATATCCTATCTCTAAAAAAAAAAAAAAAAAAGATGGGACACATATTTAAATGGGAAAAGGATCTTAATTAATTCCTAGACATCAAAGAGTTGAATAGATACTGCGAGGAAATGTTTATTACGTATGACCAAAGAAAATGTCTATAATCCATTTTACCCCCTCTAGATCCCATAAAATATCTCCAGATTAAAGTCCTTTGTACTAAATGCTACAAAATAAGATCACTGAAACACATTTATTTGGACTGCCTTTTTATTCAGAGCTTTGGAAATATCCTTTTAAAGATCCTTTTAACATTTGCACAGATCCAACAGTGGTTTCTAAACTCGGAACAAAGCTCATACTACTTTGCTCCTCACATAGAAGGTCAGCAAACAATCAGAAAGCACTTTGGTGAGCAGGTGATACTAACCAGATGGACTGACTGGTTTTCAATACACAGGAATTACAGTATATACACTGATTTCCGTTTCTTTCCATGGTCAAAATTGCCAAATGAACAGATTTGTTAAGTAAGCCTTCAGTTTTTTAATTCATGCAAGAATAGCACTAGATGATATAAATGTTAAATATTTATGCAGATTATTTTTAGTATATTATTTTGTGGATGCAATAAAACAGTTTAACAGAAAGATTCTGGATTCTTATATAGACAAAGTATCAGTGAACAGCCTATTTTTAGTATGAGATTTTGGAAAGAGAACTACACTTATTACTCCCACATTCTACAAACACAGTTGAGGCTTGACCCCCGTACCAAATATATAAATAGGAAACTATAATCAGCCAGAATGGATGTTACCTTGATTTAGAAAAAATAAAAAAACACCTTCTTTTCCTGCATTAAACAACATAAAATAATACTGCTAGACTTCCTTACAATCTTGCTAATACCACTTTTACACTCGCAAAAATATCCCGGGATACTGCACGTGAACGCGCATCATCTCGGGATTTTGCTCAGTGTGAAAGGGTACAGGGACAATTTCCTGGGATTTCATCCCAGGTCTTGACCAGGGTTGAATCCGGGACCGTCCAGGGAAGTTGTGTAGTGTGAAAGGGCCCGTCCCGGGATTCACTACCCGGGACTGTTAAAAGGCCTCGGATTGGAGCTTTCTTGGGCTCAGAAAAGATGATGTCATTTTTCAGAGCCCAGGGGAGCGTCCCGGAAGCGTGGGAGCAAGGCAGCATGGCGACCTGGACAGACCAGGAGGTGAGAGCGCTGCTCAGCATTAGGGGAGAGGAGGAAATAATGAGGCAGATCACAGGCACAGTGAAAGATGCAGTCATTTATGCTGTGAGCAGGCCCCACCCCTCCCTTTGTTGAGTATTGTGACCTCATCTATGTGAGCCATTTCTAATGACATACATATGCATTTGCAGGGATATCCCAGGATCAGTGTAAATGGGGCTGTCCCGGGTCGATCCCAGGTCTTAGTGCAGTGTGAAAGGGGTCAGTCCTGGGTAAACATCCCGGCTGTGTGAGTGTAAAAGGGGTATAATTTACACCACATAGGAAACCCTTGGCTGAATTTCAGCCTTCCTTAGTCCTCCCCTCTGACAATTTCCAATCTCTTTACAATTATTCTTCTTAAGAAACTTAAAGGCCCCAGTGATGTTGTTTTAATAATTGTTCATTTACTACGGTTTAAAGTGGTCATGTCTACGTAGCTTCCCTATGACCTTTTCCTATTATTTACCAGGTTTCTACAAGTGATGAGCGGGTTCGGTTTCTCGGAAACCGAACCCCCCCGAACTTCACCCTTTTTACACGGGTCCGAGGCATACTCGGATTCTCCCGTATGGCTCGGTTAACCCGAGCGCGCCCGAACGTCATCATCCCGCTGTCAGATTCTCGCGAGATTCGGATTCTATATAAGCAGCCGTGCGTCGCCGCCATTTTCACTCGTGCATTGGAAATGTTAGGGAGAGGACGTGGCTGGCGTCCTCTCCGTTATTGTTGAACTTGATTGTGCACTATTGCTTAATTGTGGGGAGGGCTGGGGAGCAGCTGTATAATATAGGAGGAGTACAGTGCAGAGTTTTGCTGTTCAGTGACCACCAGTTATCCGTTCTCTGCCTGAAAAAAACGCTCCATATCTGTGCTCAGTGTGCTGCATATATCTGTGCTCACACTGCTTAATTGTGGGGACTGGGGAGAAGCTGTATTATATAGCAGGAGTACAGTGCAGAGTTTTGCTGACAGTGACCACCAGTATACTGAAAAACACTGCATATCTGTGCTCAGTGTGCTGCTTTATTGTGGGGACTGGGGACCACCAGTATAATATTATATAGGAGGAGTACAGTGCAGAGTTTTGCTGACACAGTGACCACCAGTATATATAGCAGTACGGTACGGAAGGCCACTGCTGTACCTACCTCTGTGTCGTCATTAAGTATACTATCCATCTACATTCTATACCTGTGGTGCATTTTAGTTTTGCAGTTTGCTGACACAGTGACCACCAGTATACTATATATAGCAGTACGGAAGGCCACTGCTGTACCTACCTCTGTGTCGTCATTAAGTATACTATCCATCTACATTCTATACCTGTGGTGCATTTTAGTTTTGCAGTTTGCTGACACAGTGACCACCAGTATACTATATATAGCAGTACGGTACGGAAGGCCACTGCTGTACCTACCTCTGTGTCGTCATTAAGTATACTAATAATAAGAATTTACTTACCGATAATTCTATTTCTCATAGTCCGTAGTGGATGCTGGGACTCCGTAAGGACCATGGGGAATAGCGGCTCCGCAGGAGACTGGGCACAAAAGTAAAAGCTTGAACTAGCTGGTGTGCACTGGCTCTCCCCCTATGACCCTCCTCCAAGCCTCAGTTAGGATACTGTGCCCGGACGAGCGTACATAATAAGGAAGGATATTGAATCCCGGGTAAGACTCATACCAGCCACACCAATCACACCGTACAACCTGTGATCTGAACCCAGTTAACAGTATGATAAACGAAGGAGCCTCTGAAAAGATGGCTCACAACAATAATAACCCGAATTTTGTAACAATAACTATATACAAGTATTGCAGACAATCCGCACTTGGGATGGGCGCCCAGCATCCACTACGGACTATGAGAAATAGAATTATCGGTAAGTAAATTCTTATTTTCTCTAACGTCCTAAGTGGATGCTGGGACTCCGTAAGGACCATGGGGATTATACCAAAGCTCCCAAACGGGCGGGAGAGTGCGGATGACTCTGCAGCACCGAATGAGAGAACTCCAGGTCCTCCTCAGCCAGGGTATCAAATTTGTAGAATTTAGCAAACGTGTTTGCCCCTGACCAAGTAGCTGCTCGGCAAAGTTGTAAAGCCGAGACCCCTCGGGCAGCCGCCCAAGATGAGCCCACCTTCCTTGTGGAATGGGCTTTTACAGATTTTGGCTGTGGCAGGCCTGCCACAGAATGTGCAAGCTGAATTGTACTACAAATCCAACGAGCAATCGTCTGCTTAGAAGCAGGAGCACCCAGCTTGTTGGGTGCATACAGGATAAACAGCGAGTCAGATTTCCTGACTCCAGCCGTCCTGGAAATATATATTTTCAGGGCCCTGACTACGTCCAGTAACTTGGAGTCCTCCAAGTCCCTAGTAGCCGCAGGCACCACAATAGGCTGGTTCACGTGAAACGCTGAAACCACCTTTGGGAGAAATTGAGGACGAGTCCTCAATTCTGCCCTATCCGTGTGAAAAATCAGGTAAGGGCTTTTATAAGATAAAGCCGCCAATTCTGAGACACGCCTGGCTGAAGCCAGGGCTAACAGCATTATTACCTTCCATGTGAGATATTTTAATTCCACAGTGGTGAGTGGTTCAAACCAATGTGATTTTAGGAACCCCAAAACCACATTGAGATCCCAAGGTGCCACCGGGGGCACAAAAGGAGGCTGTATATGCAGTACCCCTTTGACAAACGTCTGGACTTCAGGCACTGAAGCCAGTTCTTTTTGGAAGAAAATCGACAGGGCCGAAATTTGAACCTTAATGGACCCTAATTTTAGGCCCACAGACAGTCCTGTTTGCAGGAAATGTAGGAAGCGACCCAGTTGAAATTCCTCTGTAGGGGCCTCTTTGGCCTCACACCACTCAACATATTTTCGCCAAATGCGGTGATAATGTTTCGCGGTTACATCCTTCCTGGCCTTTATCAGGGTAGGGATGACTTCTTCTGGAATGCCTTTTTCCTTCAGGATCCGGCGTTCAACCGCCATGCCGTCAAACGCAGCCGCGGTAAGTCTTGGAACAGACAAGGTCCCTGCTGGAGCAGGTCCTTTCTTAGAGGTAGAGGCCACGGGTCCTCCGTGAGCATCTCTTGAAGTTCCGGGTACCAAGTCCTTCTTGGCCAATCCGGAACCACGAGTATAGTTCTTACTCCTCTCCTTTTTATGATTCTCAGTACTTTTGGTATGAGAGGCAGAGGAGGGAACACATACACTGACTGGTACACCCATGGTGTTACCAGAGCGTCCACCGCTATTGCCTGAGGGTCCCTTGACCTGGCGCAATATCTGTCTAGTTTTTTGTTGAGACGGGACGCCATCATGTCCACCTTTGGTTTTTCCCAACGGTTTACCATCTCTTGGAAGACTTCTGGATGAAGTCCCCACTCCCCCGGGTGAAGGTCGTGTCTGCTGAGGAAGTCCGCTTCCCAGTTGTCCACTCCCGGAATGAACACTGCTGACAGTGCTATCACATGATTCTCCGCCCAGCGAAGAATCCTTGCAGCTTCTGCCATCGCCCTCCTGCTTCTCGTGCCGCCCTGTCTGTTTACGTGGGCGACTGACGTGATGTTGTCCGATTGGATCAATACCGCCTGACCCTGAAGCAGGGGTTTTGCTTGACTTAGGGCATTGTAAATGGCCCTTAGTTCCAGAATGTTTATATGAAGAGATGTTTCCATGCTTGACCACAAGCCCTGGAAAATCTGTCCCTGTGTGACTGCTCCCCAGCCTCTCAGGCTGGCATCTGTGGTCACCAGGATCCAATCCTGAATGCCGAATCTGCGGCCCTCTAGTAGATGAGCACTCTGCAGCCACCACAGAAGAGACACCCTTGTCCTTGGCGATAGGGTTATCCGCTGATGCATCTGAAGATGCGATCCGGACCATTTGTCCAGAAGATCCCACTGAAACGTTCTTGCATGGAATCTTCCGAATGGAATCGCTTCGTAAGAAGCCACCATTTTTCCCAGGACCCTCGTGCACTGATGCACTGACACCTGGCCTGGTTTTAGGAGATTCCTGACTAGCTCGGATAACTCCCTGGCCTTCTCCTCTGGGAGAAACACCTTTTTCTGGACTGTGTCCAGAATCATTCCTAGGAACAGGAGACGTGTCGTTGGAATCAGCTGCGATTTTGGAATATTTAGAATCCACCCGTGCTGACGTAACACTAACTGAGATAGTGCTACTCCGACTTCTAACTGTTCCCTGGACCTTGCCCTTATCAGGAGATCGTCCAAGTAAGGGATAATTAAAACGCCTTTTCTTCGAAGAAGAATCATCATTTCGGCCATTACCTTGGTAAAGACCCGAGGTGCCGTGGACAATCCAAACGGCAGCGTCTGAAACTGATAATGACAGTTTTGTACTACAAACCTGAGGTACCCTTGGTGAGAAGGGTAGATTGGGACGTGGAGATAAGCATCTTTGATGTCCAGAGACACCATATAGTCCCCTTCTTCCAGGTTTGCTATCACTGCTCTGAGTGACTCCATCTTGAATTTGAACCTCTTTATGTAAGTGTTCAAGGATTTTAGATTTAAAATTGGTCTCACCGAGCCGTCCGGCTTCGGTACCACAAACAGCGTGGAATAATACCCCTTTCCCTGTTGTAGGAGAGGTACCTTGATTATCACCTGCTGGGAATACAGCTTGTGAATGGCTTCCAAAACTGCCTCCCTGTCGGAGGGAGACTTTGGTAGAGCAGACTTCAGGAACCGGCGAGGGGGAGACGTCTCGAATTCCAGTTTGTACCCCTGTGATACTACCTGCAGAATCCAGGGGTCCACTTGCGAGTGAGCCCACTGCGCGTTGAAATTTTTGAGACGGGCCCCCACCGTGTCCGAGTCCGCTTGTAAAGCCCCAGCGTCATGCTGAAGACTTGGCAGAAGCAGAGGAGGGCTTCTGCTCCTGGGAAGAGGCTGCCTGGTGCAGTCTTTTTCCTCTTCCTCTGCCCCGGGGCAGAAATGAGTGGCCTTTTGCCCGCCTGTACTTATGGGAACGAAAGGACTGAGTTTGAAAAGACGGTGTCTTTTTCTGCTGAGAGGTGACCTGGGGTAAAAAGGTGGACTTTCCGGCCGTTGCCTTGGCCACCAGGTCCGATAGACCGGCCCCAAATAACTCCTCCCCTTTAAACGGCAATACTTCCATATGTCGTTTGGAATCCGCATCCCCTGACCACTGTCGCGTCCATAACGCTCTTCTGACAGAAATGGACATAGCACTCACTCTTGATGCCAGGGTGCAAATATCCCTCTGTGCATCACGCATATATAGTAATGCATCCTTCAAATGCTCTATAGTTAGTAATATACTGTCCCTATCCAGGGTATCAATATTTTCAGTCAGGGAATCCGACCACGCAACTCCAGCACTGCACATCCAGGCTGATGCGATTGCTGGTCGCAGTATAACACCAGTATGTGTGTATATACCCTTCAGGATATTTTCCAGCCTTCTATCCGCTGGTTCTTTGAGGGCGGCCGTATCAGGAGACGGTAACGCTACTTGTTTAGATAAACGTGTGAGCGCTTTATCTACTCTAGGGGGTGTTTCCCAACGCGCCCTAACCTCTGGCGGGAAAGGGTATAGTGCCAATAATTTATTAGAAATTAGCACTTTTTTATCGGGGGAAACCAACGCTTTATCACACACCTCATTTAATTCATCTGACTCAGGAAAAGCTACTGGTAGTTTTTTCACTCCCCACATAATACCCTTCTTTGTGGTACTTGTAGTGTCAGAAATGTTCAATGCCTCCTTCATTGCCGTGATCATGTAACGTGTGGCCCTACTGGACATTACGTTTGTCTCCTCACCGTCGACACTGGACTCAGTATCTGTGTCTGGGTCTGTGTCGACCCACTGAGGTAACGGGCGTTTTATCGCCCCTGACGGTGTCTGAGACGCCTGGACAGGCACTAATTGATTTGTCGGCTGTCTCATGTCGTCAACAGTTTTTTGTAAAGTGCTGACATTGTCACGTAGTTCTTTAAATACAACCATCCAGTCAGGTGTCGATTCCCTAGGGGGTGACATCACTAATACAGGCAATTGCTCTGCTTCCACATCATTTTCCTCCTCATACATGTCGACACAATCGTACCGACACCCAGCACACACACAGGGAATGCTCTGATAGAGGACAGGACCCCACTAGCCCTTTGGGGAGACAGAGGGAGAGTTTGCCAGCACACACCAGAGCGCTATATATATATATATAGGGATAACCTTATATAAGTGTTACTCCCTTTTATAGCTGCTGTTTATAATTTAGCTGCCAATAGTGCCCCCCCTCTCTCGCTTTTACCCTGATTCTGTAGGGACTGCAGGGGAGAGTCAGGGAGCCGTCCTTCCAGCGGAACTGTGAGGGAAAATGGCGCTTGTGTGCTGAGGAGATAGGCTCCGCCCCTTCACGACGGCCTTATCTCCCGCTTTTTTCTGGAAAACTGGCAGTAGTTAAATACATCCATATAGCCCAGGAGCTATATGTGATGTATTTCTTTTGCCATCCTAAGGTATTTCTGTTTTTATTGCATCTCAGGGCGCTCCCCCCCAGCGCCCTGCACCCTCAGTGACCGGAGTGTGAAGTGTGCTGAGAGCAATGGCGCACAGCTACAGTGCTGTGCGCTACCTTAGTTGAAGACAGGAACGTCTTCTGCCGCCGATTTCACCGGACCTCTTCGTTCTTCTGGCTCTGTAAGGGGGCCGGCGGCGCGGCTCCGGGACCCATCCAGGCTGAACCTGTGATCGTCCCTCTGGAGCTAATGTCCAGTAGCCTAAGAAACCCAATCCACTCTGCACGCAGGTGAGTTCGTTTCTTCTCCCCTTAGTCCCACGATGCAGTGAGCCTGTTGCCAGCAGGACTCACTGAAAATAAAAAACCTAAAATAAACTTTTACTCTAAGCAGCTCAGGAGAGACACCTAGCATGCACCCTTCTCGTTCGGGCACAAAAATCTAACTGAGGCATGGAGGAGGGTCATAGGGGGAGGAGCCAGTGCACACCAGCTAATTCAAGCTTTTACTTTTGTGCCCAGTCTCCTGCGGAGCCGCTATTCCCCATGGTCCTTACGGAGTCCCAGCATCCACTTAGGACGTTAGAGAAATGCCATTTACGACACGGAGTGGCAAGGAACGGCTGAGGCCCTGGCCTATGTTCATGGCTAGTGGTTCAGCTTCACATGAGGATGGAAGCACTCATCCTCTCGCTAGAAAAATGAAAAGACTTAAGCTGGCAAAAGCACAGCAAAGAACTGTGCGTTCTTCTAAATCACAAATACCCAAGGAGAGTCCAATTGTGTCGGTTGCGATGCCTGACCTTCCCAACACTGGACGGGAAGAGCTTGCGCCTTCCACCATTTGCACGCCCCCTGCAAGTGCTGGAAGGAGCACCCGCAGTCCAGTTCCTGATAGTCAAATTGAAGATGTCACTGTTGAAGTACACCAGGATGAGGATATGGGTGTTGCTGGCGCTGGGGAGGAAATTGACAAGGAGGATTCTGATGGTGAGGTGGTTTGTTTAAGTCAGGCACCCGGGGAGACACCTGTTGTCCGTGGGACGAATATGGCCATTGACATGCCTGGTCAAAATACAAAAAAAATCAGCTATTCGGTGTGGAATTATTTCAACACAAATGCGGACAACAGGTGTCAAGCCGTGTGTTGCCTTTGTCAAGCTGTAATAAGTAGGGGTCAGGACGTTAACCACCTCGGAACATCCTGCAGCGCATTCATCATAAGTCAGTGACAAGTTCAAAAACTTTGGGTGACAGCGGAAGCAGTCCACTGACCACTAAATCCCTTCCTCTTGTAACCAAGCTCCTGCAAACCACACCACCAACTCCCTCAGTGCCAATTTCCTCCTTACCCAGGAAAGCCAATAGTCCTGCAGGCCATGTCACTGGCAAGTCTGACGAGTCCTCTACTGCCTGGGATTCCTCCGATGCATCCTTGAGTGTAACGCCTACTGCTGCTGGCGCTGCTGTTGTAGCTGCTGGGAGTCGATCGTCATCCCAGAGGGGAAGTCGGAAGACCACTTGTACTACTTCCAGTAAGCAATTGACTGTCCAACAGTCCTTTGCGAGGAAGATGAAATATCACAGCAGTCATCCTGCTGCAAAGCAGATAACTCAGGCCTTGGCAGCCTGGGCGGTGAGAAACGTGGTTCCGGTATCCACCGTTAATTCAGAGGCAACTAGAGTCTTGATTGTGGTACTGTGTCCCCGGTACCAAATACCATCTAGGTTCCATTTCTCTAGGCAGGCCATACCGAAAATGTACACAGACCTCAGAAAAAGACTCACCAGTGTACTAAAAAATGCAGTTGTACCCAATGTCCACTTAACCACGGACATGTGGACAAGTGGAGCAGGGCAGACTCAGGACTATATGACTGTGACAGCCCACTGGGTAGATGTATTGCCTCCCGCAGCAAGAACAGCAGCGGCGGCACCAGTAGTAGCATCTCGCAAACGCCAACTCGTTCCTAGGCAGTCTACGCTTTGTATCACCGCTTTCCAGAAGAGGCACACAGCTGACAACCTCTTACGGAAACTAAGGAAGATCATCGCAGAATGGCTTACCCCAATTGGACTCTCCTGGGGATTTGTGACATCGGACAACGCCAGCAATATTGTGCGTGCATTACATCTGGGCAAATTCCAGCACGTCCCATGTTTTGCACATACATTGAATTTGGTGGTGCAGAATTATTTAAAAAACGACAGGGGCGTGCAAGAGATGCTGTCGGTGGCCCGAAGAATTGCGGGCCACTTTCGGCATTCAGCCACCGCGTACAGAAGACTGGAGCACCACCAAACAGTCCTGAACCTGCCCTGCCATCATCTGAAGCAAGAGGTGGTAACGAGGTGGAATTCAACCCTCTATATGCTTCAGAGGATGGAGGAGCAGCAAAAGGCCATTCAAGCCTATACATCTGGCCACGATATAGGCAAAGGAGGGGGAATGCACCTGACTCAAGCGCAGTGGAGAATGATTTCAACGTTGTGCAAGGTTCTGCAACCCTTTGAACTTGCCACACGTGAAGTCAGTTCAGACACTGCGAGCCTGAGTCAGGTCATTCCCCTCATCAGGCTTTGCAGAAGAAGCTGGAGACATTGAAGGAGGAGCTAAAACAGAGCGATTCCGCTAGGAATGTGGGACTTGTGGATGGAGCCCTTAATTCGCTTAACCAGGATTCACGGGTGGTCAATCTGTTGAAATCAGAGCACTACATTTTGGCCACCGTGCTCGATCCTAGATTTAAAACCTACGTTGTATCTCTCTTTCCGGCAGACACAAGTCCGCAGAGGTTCAAAGACCTGCTGGTGAGAAAATTGTCAAGTCAAGCGGAACGTGACCCGTCAACATCTCCTCCTTCACATTCGCCCGCAACTGGGGGTGCGAGGAAAAGGCTAAGAATTCCGAGCCCACCCGCTGGCGGTGATGCAGGGCAGTCTGGAGCGAGTGCTGACATCTGGTCCGGACTGAAGGACCTGCCAACGATTACTGACATGTCGTCTACTGTCACTTCATATGATTCTCTCACCATTGAAAGAATGGTGGAGGATTATATGAGTGACCGCATCCAAGTAGGCACGTCAGACAGTCCGTACGTATACTGGCAGGAAAAAGAGGCAATTTGGAGGCCCTTGCACAAACTGGCTTTATTCTACCTAAGTTGCCCTCCCTCCAGTGTGTACTCCGAAAGAGTGTTTAGTGCAGCCGCTCACCTTGTCAGCAATCGGCGTAGGCGGTTACTTCCAGAAAATGTGGAGAAGATGATGTTCATCAAAATGAATTATAATCAATTCCTCCGTGGAGACATTCACCAGCAGCAATTGCCTCCACAAAGTACACAGGGACCTGAGATGGTGGATTCCAGTGGGGACGAATTAATAATCTGTGAGGAGGGGGATGTACACAGTGAAAGGGGTGAGGAATCGGAGGATGATGATGAGGTGGACATCTTGCCTCTGTAGAGCCAGTTTGTGCAAGGAGAGATTGATTGCTTCTTTTTTTGGTGGGGGCCCAAACCAACCAGTCATTTCAGTCACAGTCGTGTGGCAGACCCTGTCGCTAAAATGATGGGTTCGTTAAAGTGTGCATGTCCTGTTTATACAACATAAGGGTGGGTGGGAGGGCCCAAGGACAATTCCATCTTGCACCTCTTTTTTCTTTCATATTTCTTTGCATCATGTGCTGTTTGGGGACAATTTTTTTGAAGTGCCATCCTGCCTGACACTGCAGTGCCACTCCTAGATGGGCCAGGTGTTTGTGTCGGCCACTTGTGTCGCTGAGCTTAGTCACACAGCGACCTTGGTGCGCCTCTTTTTTTCTTTGCATCATGTGCTGTTTGGAGACTATTTATTTGAAGTGCCATCCTGCCTGACACTGCAGTGCCACTCCTAGATGGGCCAGGTGTTTGTGTCGGCCACTTGTGTCGCTTAGCTTAGTCACACAGCGACCTTGGTGCGCCTCTTTTTTTCTTTGCATCATGTGCTGTTTGGGGACTATTTTTTTGAAGTGCCATCCTGCCTGACACTGCAGTGCCACTCCTAGATGGGCCAGGTGTTTGTGTCGGCCACTTGTGTCGCTTAGCTTAGCCATCCAGCGACCTCGGTGCAAATTTTAGGACTAAAAATAATATTGTGAGGTGTTCAGAATAGACTGGAAATGAGTGGAAATTATGGTTATTGAGGTTAATAAAACTATGGGATCAAAATTACCCCCAAATTCTATGATTTAAGCTGTTTTTTAGGGTTTTTTGTAAAAAACACCCGAATCCAAAACACACCCGAATCCGACAAAAAAAATTCGGTGAGGTTTTGCCAAAACGCGTCCGAATCCAAAACACGGCCGCGGAACCAAATCCAAAACAAAACCCGAAAAATGTCCGGTGCACATCACTAGTTTCTACTGTGATTTGTGTTGCCTTGTTTTTGACATTTGCTATAAAATTAATATAATATGAAATTAAAGTTAAAAAAAATCTAGTACCTAAACGTTCTACATACAGTACATAAATCTATTATTGTCAAATTATAAATACTAATAACAGATATTTAAAAAAATAATAAAAGGCACCTGGTACTGACATTTAAATTTTCTAACGACTACATAAAGTAAGTACATTTTGCAGAATGTACACTCAGAACACTGGGCCTAATTCATGTTTGTAGTTGTACCGGTAGACTGCACATGTGCTGTGTTTGCACTGCGCATGCATCAAGGTGCTGCTGCAATTGTGCTTGCAATGAAGATTTCATGGAAAAGTGATTGCCAGGAAGTGACCGTTTGGAGGTGTTAACGGGTGGTGGTTGCAAAAAAGCAGACGTGTCATCTGTTTTTGGGTCGTGCATCTGCCGTCAGCCGCAATCATGCACGTACAAAAAGATGGTGTCTGAGTCACTAATGCTGTGTCCAGTCTGCGTAGCCTTAGGAAAACCCTTGCAGTCTGTGGCCCTCATTCCGAGTTGATCGCTCATTAGCTGCTTTTAGCAGCAGTGCAAACGCTAAGCCGCCGCCCTCTGGGAGTGTATCTTAGCTTAGCAGAAGTGCGAACTAAAGGTTAGCAGAACAGTGCTGAAATTTTTTCAAGCAGTTTCAGAGTAGCTGCAGACCTACTCCTTCCTTGTGATCACTTCAGTCTGTTTAGTTCCTGTTTTGACGTCACAAACACGCCCTACGTCCAGCCAGCCACTCCCCGTTTCCCCAGGCACGCCTGCGTTTTCATCTGGCACGCCTGCGTTTTTTAGCACACTCCCGGAAAACGGTCAGGTACCTCCCAGAAACGCCCCAGTCCTGTCAATCACTCACCAATCAGCAGAACGACAGAAAAGAGTCGCTCGGCCTTGTGTAAAACTGCATAGTTTTTGGTGAAAGTACGTCGCGGGTGCGCACTGCGGCCCATACGCATGCGCAGAAATGCCGATTTTTTGCCTGATCGCTGCGCTGCAAACAGCAGCTAGCAATCAACTCGGAATGACCCCCTGTGTTCCTTGTTTTTGCGTATAGGCTGTGAACGTGTGCGCAGTTGCAAATGAGTTTGCAATGAGTCCAGTGGGTGTCTCTTCATTTCTGCGCGGCAGCTTCACTTTCCAACATTAACAGCTCTGTAGTCTAGAAAACTGCAATTGCATTTGCATAGAAACATGAATTAAGCCCAATGTACAGCTGTTAGAAAGGAACCTGGGTGACAATGTTACACATACCTGAAATGTGCTTCTTCTGCTGGGACTGGTCACATGTGTTACTGAACGCTGATCAACTAAATCCAGGGCATATAAAGCTGTGGGCCCAAATATAAACTTCAGTCTGAAAATAATGTGAATACAACAGAAGAGTAGGTTAAAACTAATAGCATCCATTAACATCACACCAGGGAAGCAAGCTGGACCATCCACAACTTAGGATAAAAGATTCATTTCTAAAAAACACATCTGCTGTGTGACGGGTAGACAGAGAACACCAGTAGAAAAGCAAACATCTGAATTAAACTGGGATATAGACTATACTGTAGCTATTTTTAGGTTTTGGAATTTACATTTTCTTTTTTTAAATAAAATATTCCAAACTGTTTATTGAACATCTTTATCTATTGTGATATACTAAAATGCCCTCACTTACCGAGCATCTTAATGCCATATGGTGTGATTCGCCTGTAGCGTGTACCAGAGACTTAACGACTTTAACCACACATTAATTGGTTTTACACATGTCGCAGATGAAGCACAATGGAACTTGGTGTGAGAAAAAGCTGCGGCTTAGCAGAGAGTACTAGCAACCAGGAGTATGTGGCGGTATACCGCCGCTAGTTTACCGGCGAGGTAGGTGATTACCCCTCTATGGGTGTACACTGAGTCCGCAAGGGGCTTAGTTGTGCTTGCCCCCCTGCTGCCATTCCACCGCTCAGGATGCCGTTGTCGGCATAATGACATTCGGCATCACGAGCGGCGGTAAATCATACCAAACCCCAACCAGGGACTAGGTACCTGGAGCACAGAGAGAGGCTAGTTTTAGCCATACTTCAGAAATTATGCTGTATTAGTACGTGGATAACTTAGATTGTTTCACTTACATTACATAAACCACTGACTGTAGCCTGCCTTCTTGTTTATTTCTTTCACTGATTTATATGTAGATGATCAGCACTAAGCTCTTATGCTTTGACACATACCTGTATAACATCTCAAAAAAGCAAAATGGTTTATAAAAAGAAAGTGATGACTCAGAGGGTAGGAACATTGGATTCCAAACAATGACAATGGAAGACATTGTCAGGGAGTAACATAAGCATCATATTATTCCACTGGCGGTATCAGTCGCCTATACACAGAGGCGGTGTGAGCATCTGCCACAATACTAGCTAAAGATAAAAGGTGAGAGTGCACTGTCAACACTATATAAAACTATTATACTAAATAAATGAAGGATAATAATAACACTGATAACTGAACATTTCTTTTTCACTTACCACATTATGCACTATTCTAAAGATCAAGGAAGAGGTATCAAAACTTCCAAATAGGACAAGTGGAGAAGTTGTCTTCAGAAACCAATCAGCTTTTAGCTATCATTTATACGGGTTCAGTATGGTATGCCGGCAGTCGGGCTCCCGGCGACCAGTATACCGGCGCCGGGAGCCCGACCGCCGGCTTACCGACACGGGCACGGTGGCGCGCTACGCTATTTTATTCTCCCTCCAGGGGGGCGTGGACCCCACGAGGGAGAATAAGTGTCGGTATGCCGGCTGTCGGGATTCCGGCGCTGGTATACTGTGCGCCGGGATCCCGTCAGTCAGCATACTGAAGACCACCCATTTATACAGTTCATTTTATAACATGATAGCTAGAAGCTAATTGATTGCTATGGGCAAAAGGTCGAGACCAGATGATCCACAGGGCCAAAAGGTCGACAGTTAAGTGGTCAATATGGACTTAGGTCAACAGGGTCAAAGGTTTACACGCTCAAAAGGTCGGCACGGAAACAGTTGACATTGTTTTTTATGTTTTTTGAGGATTAGGGTGAGGGGTTAGAATTAGAATTTTTTTTAAAGTGTTGACATTTCCTGTGTCGACCATTTGCATGTCGGCCATTTAACTGTCAACCTTTTGATCCCGTCGACCAATTGACTACCTATCTATGGTCTATCCTTCAATCCACATTCCCACTTCTGAATGCCCGAGGTGAGGTGGGTTTAGCATGCATTTGAATTTAGCAGGAGATAGCATCCCATTTGGTTCATAGTTTTCCCTATTACACTGAATGAAAAGTATTTAGCTAAGCTGCTAAGGTAATAACAAAACAAAACAAAAAACAAACAGACCACAAAACAAATCAAGCTTTACAATGAGCGAGGGGGATTATACATAAGAACAAACAATTGAAGCTTATTACATAAATTGTACTCTCTTATGTAATAGATCAGAATCCAATTTAACTGGAAAGCTCTGTCCGGTAACTTAACTTAACAGCCTGAAAGCTCATTTCTGTTTACACTTCCCAAGTACTACATACTAGTGCAACACACTCACCCCAGTAGATGTTCATCAGAAACTGCAAACAAAACAAGCAAAAAGGTGTATAAAAAATCAATGCAATGACATCTTCCAAGTATCAATACAGAATCTGGTTTCAGTCTATCATGTCCATTATAAATGTTATTAATTACATAATAAAAAGTACAACAAAACATAAATAAAAATAAACATTTGAAATGTACTGTTCATGAGCATAAGCACGTACTCAACTGGGAATTTCAATTAGCCACAGGTTGTACTGCGTCCCCTGTTCTCTGGAAAATTGTTGAAGGCTATTCCATTAGAAGCCAACTCATGACTAGCCCCAATTCAAGGCTGCTTGGAGGTGCAAGCAAAAATGTCACTGGAAATTGATCAAGCCCACAGGTTACTAGCAATTACTCTAACAAATTTATGCCCATTAAGGATATTAATGATTTTGGGCCTAATTCAGACCTGACAGCAGAAGCAAAATTGTTCTCTAATATGCAAAACCATGTGCACTGCAGGGGGGGGGGGGGGGGGGGGGCAGATATAACATGTGCAGAGAGAGATTTGGGTGGGGTGTGTTCAAACTAAAATCTACCCACCCACATCTAACTCTCTCTGTTACATCTGCCCCACCTGCAGTGCAACATGGTTTTGCCCATTAAAGAACAATTTTGCTGCTGCGATCAGGTGTGAATTAGGCCCTTTGATCAGATAATCAATGGGCATTGTATTAGATCTGAGGCCATATATCAGCCCTCATGAAAGTGTGATATGTGATCTTCCATCGATAAGCAGTGTCCCGAAAGCAGTAAAACTCAAAATACACTTGCTAGTTTATATGTTCCTTTTAAAGAAAATGATATCTATGGCAGAATCAGTTTAGGTGAAATTACTTTACTAAACATGGAAAGGGCTTTTATTTTACTTCATTTCATGTAGCTGCTTCCACAATCAATCTTATGGTTGTACCTACAATCAGGTCAGTGATAACAAAAAGCTGTCAGACTATTTTTTCCATCCACCCAATTGGTTGAACGTTTCAGTTTCTAACTTGCCCACACACGTGGGTGGGCATACAGGATGGATCAGATGGTTATGGGGGTTAAACAAATGCATTGAAAGAGCAGAAGATTTTTTGTCAGTTGCTGAATACTGTCACAGCTTTCTGGGATTTAGCAGTTGGAATAGCGGAAGTCCTGCCTGAATCATGGCGGATTTTTATGTACGGTTTCAACAAGCAGTGATTGCTGGATAATATTTTACTCTAAAATGCTAACATGGGCCCGCACAAATCAATGTTTAATCACCATTAGACAGCATGTAGCATCCAATTTGTTTCCGTACAGATCTTAGAGCAGGGTTGGCCAACCAGTCAGTGACAAAGAGCCAAAAAACCTTGTTAGGTACGTCAAAGAGCCGACATCGAGCCGATGGCACACATGCAAAAATGGAATGTGGCCTTGTGCCTGCTAGACCACACCCCTGGTATAAAATACATTGAAAAAGCCAGAACGACATAAAACAAGAATTTTTAAGCCAGATCCAATGAAAAAGCCACTTTCACATAAAATAATTGAAAAAGTCAGATTCACATAATAAACTTCAGCTCCCCCATGTTTCACTCCAGCCAGCACCCTCCTGTCACTCCAGCCAGCTCCCCCATGTGTCACTCCTGCTAGCACCCTACGGTCACTCCAGCCAGCTCCCCCATGTGTCACTCCTGCTAGCACTGTCCTATGTCACTCCAGCCAGCTCCCCCATGTCACTCCAGCCAGCTCTCCCATGTGTCACTCCTGCTAGCACCCTATGTCACTCCAGCCAGCTCCCCCATGTCACTCCAGCCAGCTCTCCCATGTGTCAATCCTGCTAGCACCCACCTATGTCACTCCAGCCAGCTCCCCCATGTGTCACTCCTGCTAGCACCCTCCTATGTCACTCCAGCCAGCTCTCCCATGTGTCACTACTGCCAACACCCTCCTGTCACTCCAGCCAGCTCCCCCATGTGTCACTCCTGCTAGCACCCTCCTATGTCACTCCAGCCAGCTCCCCCGTGTCACTCCAGCCAGCTCTCCCATGTGTCACTACTGCCAAGACCCTGCTGTGTCACTCCAGCCAGCTCTCCCATGTGTCATTACTGCCAAGACCCTGCTGTGTCACTCCAGCCAGGTCTCCCGTGTGTCACTCCTGCCAACACCCTCCTGTCACTCCAGCTAGCTCCCCCATGTGTCACTCCTGCTAGCACCCTCCTATGTCACTCCAGCCAGCTCCCCCGTGTCACTCCAGCCAGCTCTCCCATGTGTCACTACTGCCAAGCCCCTGCTGTGTCACTCCAGCCAGGTCTCCCGTGTGTCACTCCTGCCAACACCCTCCTGTCACTCCAGCCAGCTCTTCCATGTGTCACTCCTACTAGCACCCTCCTATGTCACTCCAGCCAGCTCTCCTATGTGTAACTACTGCCAAGACCCTGCTGTGTCACTCCAGCCAGGTCTCCCATGTGTCACTCCAGCCAACAACCTCCTGTCACTCCAGCCAGCTCTCCCATGTGTCACTGCTGCTACCATCCTCCTAGGTCACTCCAGCCAGCTCTCCCATGTGTCACTACTTCCAGCTCCCCCATGTGTCACTACTGCTACCATCCTCCTAGGTCACTCCAGCCAGCTCTCCCATGTGTCACTACTTCCAGCTCCCCCATGTGTCACTACTGCTACCATCCTCCTAGGTCACTCCAGCCAGCTCTCCCATGTGTCACTACTTCCAGCTCCCCCATGTGTCACTACTGCTACCATCCTCCTAGGTCACTCCAGCCAGCTCTCCCATGTGTCACTACTTCCAGCTCCCCCATGTGTCACTACTGCTGCCATCCTCCTATGTCACTCCAGCCAGCTCTCCCATGTGTCACTACTTCCAGCTCCCCCATGTGTCACTACTGCTACCATCCTCCTAGGTCACTCCAGCCAGCTCTCCCATGTGTCACTACTTCCAGCTCCCCCATGTGTCACTACTGCTGCCATCCTCCTATGTCACTCCAGCCAGCTCTTCCATGTGTCACTACTTCCAGCACCCTCCCACGTCACTCCTGCCAGGACCCTCCTGTGTCTTTCCAGCCAGCTCTGCCACGTGTCACTCTAGCACTACATCCCCCCCTCCCCCCCCCCCCCCATCAACTCATGCCATTGCAGCAGTCCCTAATGTGTCCTCTGTTTTCCAGTGGGTGTCACACCTCTAGTATCCGACTCCTTCAGTTTTCAGTCCCTGTAGTGCTGCTGTGTGTCTGGCTGGAGTGCAGCGGTTTCTGTATCTGTTGTGGTCACATGATTTAGAGTGTAGGGAGCCACATCTGAATAAAGAAAGAGCCACATGCGGCTCAAGAGCCACAGGTTGGCCACCGCTGTCTTAGAGGGACATTTACTAAGCAGTGATAAGAGTGGAGAAGTGAGCCAGTGGAGAACTTGCCCCATCAACCAATCAGAAACTCAGTATCATTTTATAGTATGCAAATTATAGATGTTACTTCAGTGCTGATTGGTTGCCATGGGCACTTCTCCACTGGCTCACTTCTCCGCTCTTATCACTGCTTAGTAAATGTCCCCCTAAATGAGGTACTGTACTAGTAACCTTTACAAGTACTGTAAATAGCTTATATTATTAAATAACAAAGTACACTTTAATGTAGTTTATTATTTGCAATGAGTACATGAGGACACGGCCTAATTTTAGCGATTTGCTAATCTGTATTTATTTAGCATCAGAGTGGCCTCAAAGACCAAAGTATATATACTTTACCAGGATGTAGAGAAGATAAAAATCCAGCAATAGTATTAGCAATATTTAGAAGGAGATTATGTTATGAAGATAATCTCAGATGTAATACCAGAGGAAGCAACAGTTTTACACCTCCAACACAAACAGAAGCGTACAACTGGAAGAGCGTAATATGTATGTATGTATGTATGTATGTATGTATGTATGTATGTATGTACAGTATGCATACATATTCATTCAGCATACAGCAAGTGGTTTTTACTATGGGTGCCTGTAAAAAGAGACAATAGTTCAGCAAGCAAACAGCACTCCAATATCAAAATTCACAACGTTTTAGGGTTGCACTGTATTGCTTGACATGTTTTATCTGAAACACTGACTGTTTTGCTCAATAATCAGAGTGGTTTATATTTTATCTCTGCACATGGGATCAGTATGAAAAACCGGCGTCCGGGATCCCGAACAGCATCCCCTGCACACATACATAGAGCATGAATAGTTTTCATGAATGTACGTTTGGACAGGATACATGGGCCCTCATTCCGAGTTGTTCGCTCGCAAGGCGAATGTAGCAGAGTTACACACGCTAAGCCGCCGCCTACTGGGAGTGAATCTAAACATCTTAAATGTGCGACCGATGTATTCGCAATATTGCGATCAAAACCGAGTTAGCAGTTTCTGAGTAACTCCAGACTTACTCTGCCTGTGCGATCAATTCAGTGCTTTTCGGTCCCGGCTGACGTCATAAACACACCCAGCGTTCGCCCAAGCACTCCCACCGTTTCTCCAGACACGCCTGCGTTTTTTCCGGAAACGGTAGCGTTTCCTGCCACACGCCCCTAAAACGCCGTACATCCGCCCAGTAACACCCATTTCCTGTCAATCACAATGCGTTCTCCGGAGCGACGAAAAAGCCGTGAGTAAAATTACTTTCTTCTTAGTAAAGTTACTTGACGCATGCGCAGTGCGAACATTACGCATGCGCACTAAGAGAATTCTCACTGCGATGCGATGAAAAATACCGAGCGAACAACTCGGAATGAGGGCCATGGTCTTTTCAGAAAACAAAAAAAGTGTCTTTTTTTTTTTTTTTTTTTAAACATAGCCTACATCAGTTACCTGCTGTCTGTGATAAATCTCATCTCAGTAGATGAGGATCCAGGAGGGTGGGCCGGGCGTGG
The DNA here is from genome assembly GCF_028390025.1 of Pseudophryne corroboree. Lineage (NCBI taxonomy): Eukaryota > Metazoa > Chordata > Amphibia > Anura > Myobatrachidae > Pseudophryne > Pseudophryne corroboree. The sequence goes on along the minus strand of NC_086445.1, from coordinate 860,757,505 downwards.
AGCACCAGAATATGCATAAACGTGGCTCTGCCGCCTTCAAGGATTGATAGTATTCCCAGCATTGTGTGGGCGGGACAGAGGCGGAGCAGTGCAATACATTCAATCACGGCTGCACCCCACACACACACACTTAACCTTGATGGTTTGCTAGTATTTCTGGCTTTGTGTGGGTCAACTCTATATACATTATCACGGGCCACCTTGTGATGGTGTGCCAGTATTAATGTCTTTTCAACGCTGGGGACAGGGACATGATGTGATGACACAAATACCATCATCATCATCCACATCCTGCTCATTACATGGTCGGCCAGCATCATGCGGGTCCCTGCTCACTTCACCATGAACCAGCAGACTCTACCCTAAGCCTTGGATGGAGACTATCTCCGTCCACTTTATCTACATCTAAGGCTTAGTAAATAGGCCCCTAAGTAATTATGGAGTCTAACGAATCTTTCGGGAGATTGGGAAAGCATGGTTAAAGGCTACAAGTACCAGCCAACCAGCTCCTAACTGACTTTTTTCAAACACAGCCTGTGACATGGCAGTTAGGAGCGGATTGGCTGGTACTTGATCACTCTCCACTTTATCACTTTTCTGGGGGGAAGTCAAATGTTTGAAAAGTCGGTTGGGTGTCTGTTTTTTTCCTGTCTATTACATAGGAAAAAACGGACACCCAACTGACTTTCCAAACAATTGAATATCCCCCTTCAAGTCTTAATGCATCTCCCCCACAGAATGGTAGTTGCTCAAATCAATTCATTGGTCCATCGCAAGTGCATGTAAAGGTGGGTACACACTGGCAGATATATCGTCCGTTCTCTTGAACGGCCGATATATCGCGGGTCTGTCAGCCAGTGTGTACCAATATTTTGTCGCGCCGCTGTGTATGTACGGGCGGTCGCCTGACCGCCCGTGCACATGCTGCGGCAGTCGGCGGTGATTGACAGCTGAACTGTGTGGGCGTGTGTACACGCCCTCCCAGTTCATGACGTCAGTCCCCGATGGATCGGGCAGTGTGTATGCCCAACACACTGCCCGATCCGTCCATAAATATATTTGCCGATCAACTGATCGGCAGATATATCTACCAGTGTGTACCCACCTTATGGGAGGGGTAATCTAGACTAAAAAAACAACAACACTGCGCACCATAATGGACCAGCAAAACAGACATACTTCCTACATGATAATAGTAATGGAGAGATCTCAGTAATATACAGTACAATTGCATTCATATGGTAAGCTATCGAGGTAAGGTGTCTATGCTCTGGTGGCCCGACACTACATGATAATAACACATGCTTTGGATCATTTATTTATGTATTTCTAAATAAACAGCCAAGTTACCTGGAGGCACCCAAAGTTACTCAAATATGGCACTAAAAGGATTAGCATCAGCCCCAACTACTGGTGCCAAACACAGTGAAACATCCAGCGTTTCCTGTCCCCCCCCACCCCCCCAAACAGTCCTCCCTGTTTCTTGGCGTACTATGGCAGCACTGCGGCCTCATTAGAAGCCTGTAACAACACACGTGCAGTGAGCTTGGCACACCTAACTAATCTATAGGCCCTTAAAAAGTTTGCTATTGGTCCTGGAACAAAGTACTAGTCACACCCTTTTCATATGGTTTGGTTTTCTGGAATACATACTGTATCCCAGCTGTCAGGATGCCAGCGGTCCCATGACCAACCGCGGCATCCCCGCCTGTCCCCTACCCTCCAGGGATGGCAGGTCGGGCTAACCCTCAGGTGGTGTTCGCTACGGCTAACCCTCGGGTATGCCGTAGCTAACCCTCACCGTAACCCCCTAGGGCTAACCCTCAGGTGGTGTTAGCTACGGCTAACCCTCGGGGACGCCGTAGCTAACCCCCACCATAAACGTAACACCCACCCGACACTCACCATTGGGATGTCAACTGTTGGTGATCCAGCACGGTCTCCTGAGTGGTGTCGAGATTCCGGCGTCGGTCACATGACTGCAGGCACCCCGACAACTGTTTCTGTTCATTAGGTAAATTACAAGGTAAAGAGGGCATCTCACCACAGCACACTCCTCTCTTACACACTCCTCTCTTATATTGCATGTATACACCCTCCATGATGCACCAGAGAATACGTCTGTCACCAAAGGCCAGGATTTCACTCCTCTGGTGGCTGCAATTACCTCACCTTCTGGAGGGCTGCAGGTTCAGGATTCAGGACTGGATTCTTCTAAAAACGGATGCAAGTCTCCGGGGCTGGGGCATAGTCACTCAAGGGGAAACCTTCCAAGGAAGGTGGTCAAGTCTGGAAGCCGGCCTGCCGATAAACATTCTGGAACTAAGAGCCGTCTACAACGGTCTTCTTCAAGCGGCCCATCTTTTGAGAAATTGGGCCATTCAAGTGCAGTCGGACAATGTAACGACAGTGGCTTACATAAATCGACAGGGCGGAACGAAGAGCAGAGCTGCAATGTCAGAGGTAACAAGAATCCTCCTCTGGTCAGAAAAACACGCGTTGGCGCTGTCAGCAATCTTCCGGGAGTAGACAACTGGGAAGTGGACTTCCTCAGCAGACACGATCTCCATTCAGGGGAGTGGGGTCTCCATCCGGAGGTGTTCAAGGAGGTAACAGATCTTTGGGGCGTACCCCAGATCGGCATGATTGCCTCTCGTCTCAACAAGAAGCTTCGGCGGTATTGTTCCAGGTTGAGGGACCCGCAAGCAGTGGCGGTGGACGCCCTAGTGACTTCGTGGGTGTTCCAGTCGGTGTACGTGTTTCCTCCATTTCCACTCATTCAAAGAGTTCTCAAACTCATAAGGAGAACAAGAGTTCAGGCAATCCTCATTGCTCCGGACTGGCCAAGAAGGTCTTGGCACGCGGATCTTCTGGATCTACTGCTAGAAGAGCCGAGGCCTCTTCCTCTTCGGGAGGACCTGCTGCAGCAGGGGCCGTTCGCCTATCAAGACTTACCACGGCTACGTTTGACGGCATGGAGGTTAAACGCCAGATACTAGCTTGGAAGGGCATTCCAAACAAGGTTATTCCTACCCTGATACAGGCTAGGAAAGGAGTAACGTCAAAACATTACCATCGGATTTGAAAAAAGTATGTATCTTGGTGTGAGTCCAAGAAGTTTCCTGCAGTGGAGTTTCAACTGGGACATTTTTCTCCTCTTCCTGCAAGCAGTTGTGGATATGGGCCTGAAGTTAGAATCCATAAAGGTCCAAATTTCGCCCTATCCATTTTCTTCCAGAAACAGTTGGCTGCCCTCCCTTTTGAAGGGAGTTCTGCATATCCATCCTCCCTTTGTACCACCTACGGCGTGTCAAAGTCAAAAATATTACATAGAGAGAACATACAAACCCCACACATTGTGAGTCGCTATACTTGCGAATACACACAGCGTGCACAGCAATATATAGTAACATACACATTTACGCAGACATGCCACAAAGATACATTCAACACATATTTCATACAGCACATAAATGTAAACATATCAAGCACCAGACATCATAAGATTTCAAATTATATAATGGAATATAACGTCATGTATGTGTATTGTTGGAGTGGAGCAAAATGGACATGTCGTGCTTGGTGTCAAAGTAACCAGATTAATGTGTGGATTCATTTGATGCCTGTGATTAGGTTGTAGCACATTGCCATGAGTAGATATGACTAAATATAGGAATATGAAGTCACTTTTATCGGAATAAAAGGATTTTCAAAGGAGCATGTGATGGACAGGAAACCAGAGACCAGCAACCTTGAACAAAAGCCCTCGCACTGACCAATGACTCATCATGAATGAGAAAGTTCCCTCCCCTAGACCAATAACAAGAGATCTGTACACCCCCAACAGACTCAGAGTATAGTTGATCCCACACAGAAGAGTTTCCGGTTTCTCTCCTGGGTCCAGAGCGAGATGGTGTGTTGGTGATACTCTGTTGCTGTTAGCTGGTGTTGAGGTAGAGCTAAAGATGGAAGAACTGGAGCGATTAGTGCATAAAGTGCATTGAGAGAGATGGTAATTGTATGCTGGCTGTGGCTGTATTTGAATTAGTTTGTAGTAACTGCTTATTGTGTATATTGTAACAATGTAATATATATACTGTACATGTGATATATTGTATATATATCCTTTTAATAACAAACATATACATCAATGAGCTTTGGAGCTTAGACAATGTGTGGGTGTATTGTTTTCTCTTATGGGATGTAGTGTTTTGCGACGTACAGAGCACATTCATAGCACATGGTAATAAGATGCTCCTGGCGTCCGCAGTATATATTAGAGCTGGCATTTAAAATATTTATTAGAAAGTACTTTGACTTTAACAGGCGCCTTGGGATGTGAACGTGGTGTTGCAGTTCCTCCAGTCGGACTGGTTTGAACCTCTACAGGAGGTTGAGGTCAAGTTTTCTCACGTGGAAGGCTGTCACTTTGTTGGCCTTAGCTTCTGCTAGACGTGTGTTGGAGTTGGGGGCTTTGTCATGTAAAAGCCCATACTTGATCTTCCATGAAGACACAGCTGAGCTTCGGACACTTCAGCAGTTTCTTTCAAAGGTTGTGTCGTCATTTCATATCAACCAACCTATTGTGCCAGTTGCGACTGACGCCTCAATTTTATCAAAGTCCTTAGATGTTGTAAGGGCTCTAAAAATCTATGTGAGGAGGACTGCTCGTCACAGAAAATTGTACTCTCTGTCCTGTATGATCCCAAGAAAATTGGGTGTCCTGCTTATTATTGGGTGTTATGCATATTCTACGGCAGGCTTGCCATGTCCTACGTCTGTTAAGGCCCACTCTACTCATAGGGTGGGTTCTTCCTGGGCGGCTGCCCGGGGTGTCTCGACCTTACAACTCTGCCAAGCAGCTACTTGGTCGGGGTCGAACACGTTCGCAAAGTTCTACAAGTTCGATACTTTGGCCTCTGAGGACATTATAAGTTTGGTCAATTGGTTCTGCAGGAGCCTCCGCGCTCTCCCTCCCATTCTGGAAGCTTTGGTACATCCAAATGGTACTAATGTGGACCCCAGCAGCCTCTAGGACGTAAGAGAAAATAGGATTTTAATTACCTACCGGTAAATCCTTTTCTCGTAGTCCGTAGAGGATTCTTGGCTGCCCGCCGAGCGCTTCGTGATTCTGCAGTGGTTATTTAGTTCAGTACTGCTTAGTTCTAGGTTAAGTACTGTTTTGTTACTTAGTAAGTAATCTTGTTCAGCCGTTGGTGATGTTTCAAGCTAGTTAGCTTAGTTTGCTTTGTGTGTGAGCTGATGTGAATCTCGCCACTATCTGTGTAAAATCCTTCTCTCAAAGATGTCCGTCTCCTCGGGCACAGTTTCTAGATGGAGTCTGGTAGGAGGGGCATAAAGGGAGGAGCCAGCCCACACTCTCAAACTCTTAAAGTGCCAATGGCTCCTAGTGGACCCGTCTATACCCATGGTACTAATGTTGACCCCAGCATCCTCTACGGACTACGAGAGAAAAAAATACCAGTAGGTATTTAAAATCCTATTTTTTTCTTATTTCTATTTCTTTTTATTTTTTATCCTGCCTGTCTAATACTTATTTGTTAATGTTTTGCCTTGCATATCTTCACCTGTTCTCCTGCTCACTGACAGTACAAATGGATATCGCAGGGGAATGTTCCAGAGATGCAGGGGGAGATGGATCAAACCTTCTGAAGAGTGGAAAAGTTTCCCAAAAGCAACCAAGCAATCTGTACATATAATTTATTAAGAACTATCTATAATATGATAGGTAGAAACTGATTGTCCGCTGTTCAGAAGTCTTTAACTAACCTTTCTTTTTGATTTATTTAAAAAAAAAAATCTTTGTCACTCCCCGCTACGGGACTTTGGGAGTTGAATGTTTGACTGTTTGCAGAACACATCATGGGGTAGATTTACTAAAGCAAGTATTAGTGTTGCCCATAGCAACCAATGAACGTCTATCTATCATTTTCTAGAATGCAATAGAGAAATGATAGTTAGAATCTGATTAGATTCTATGGACAACACCTCCACTTGTCTGTTTTATAAGCCTTAGTAATTCTACCCTCGGGTTCAGTATGAATTACTGGTGGCTGGGATGCCTGCTGTCAGGATACCGATAGCGGCATCCCAGCCACCAGTATGCAGGCAGCTGGACGAGCGCTAGAAAGCCCCTTTCCGGCTCGCTGCACTCTCCACGCTGTAGGCACGGCGGCTCGCTGCGCTCGCCACAGGTTATATTCTCCCTCTATGGGTGTCGTTGAATAGCCTCTCTCGCTGGTATTCTGGCGCCGGCATTGTACCGCTGTGCAGGATTGTATCGCCGGGATTTTGTGCGGTGGTATCTTAACCGCTTCCCCTACCCCCACTTGTGCATTTTTACTGTGAGATGGGCACAAGTACATATTTGTCCCCCTTTAGCTTTGCTGCTAGTCGCCACAATCTGGAGTCGTTCATTTCATTGGTGGTTGTGGGCGTGGCCCCCTTTTAAAATGCATGGCATCTGTTTACGGATCACCCACAGCAAACAGCAGTGTTCAAAGACTCACTAACCTCCCCCTGTCCCCCATTGCCCGTGGGACATTGCAAACCACAGTTGAGACAGTGGGACAGTGTTCGATTAGCAGGACCGTCCTGCTGAGATAGGGACAGTTGCAAGGTATGGTATGGGTAGGCACTGATGATGTTCCAGTATTACCTTAGGCTTATATAAACCCTGATACACTTACATATGTACATACAACAAAGCCATGACACTTTTAACTTGTTTTGTGGGTGAAATACGCATTCACTGTTAAACTTGATTTAAATTAAACAAACCTTTTATAATATAGCAGATATAATATTTCTGCACATTGACAATTTTAAGTAGCAAAACACAACCAAAATATTTAATATATGCACATTCATGAATCGGCTTCAGAAATAAATTAAGGTTTAGCCAATCAGAATGGGATAACTAGCATTGGTAATGATTGTCATCAGCATGTGTTAAAAATCTACTAGTACAGTAAGTTCAGTGCTTCACTGTAAAGAAAGATTACAGTGGTGTAGTACAATCTCCTCCCCACTATTCTCTGCCTCAAAGCATCTCAAAGATGTGTGTAACACCCTTAATGATAATGGACCTAATTCAGACCTGATCGCAGCAGCAAATTTGTTAGCAAATGGGCAAAACCATGGGGGTCATTCCAACCCGTTCGCACGCTGCTGTTTGTTGCAGTGGTGCGAACGGGTCGGTTCTGCAATTGCGCTGCGGCCGCAATGCACACGCGCCTCGTTGCCCAGCGACGGCCGCCGCCGGGCAACGACCAAAAGAACGAAGAAAGCGATCGCCAGCGCGATCGCAAAAAGATTGGCAGCAGGAAGGCAATCCGGGGCGGCAACTCACCATTTTCTGGGAGTGGTGAGTCAACGCAGGCGTGTCCAGGCGTTTTAATAATATAAGCTATTTACAGTACTTGTAAAGGTTACTAGTACAGTACCTCATTTAGGGGGACATTTACTAAGCAGTGATAAGAGCGGAGAAGTGAGCCAGTGGAGAAGTGCCCATGGCAACCAATCAGCACTGAAGTAACATCTATAATTTGCATACTATAAAATTATACTGAGTTTCTGATTGGTTGATGGGGCAAGTTCTCCACTGGCTCACTTCTCCACTCTTATCACTGCTTAGTAAATGTCCCTCTAAGATCTGTACGGAAACAAATTGGATGCTACATGCTGTCTAATGGTGATTAAACATTGATTTGTGCGGGCCCATGTTAGCATTTTAGAGTAAAATATTATCCAGCAATCACTGCTTGTTGAAACCGTACATAAAAATCCGCCATGATTCAGGCAGGACTTCCGCTATTCCAACTGCTAAATCCCAGAAAGCTGTGACAGTATTCAGCATAAGCGTCCGCAGCCTTGCTATGCAAAAATCCACTCCCCCATAGGCGGCGTCTAGCTTATCGCATGGGCATCAAAAAGTTGCTACGTGCAATCAACTGAGAATGACCCCCTATGTGCATTGCAGGGGGCAGATATAACATGTGCAGAGAGAGTTAGATTTGGGTGGGGTGTGTTCAAACTGAAATCTAAATTGTAGTGTAAAAATAAAGCAGCCAGTATTTACCCTGCACAGAAACAATATAACCCACCCAAATCTAACTCTCTCTACACATGTTATATCTGCCCCCCCCCCCCCCCCCCTAGGCAAGATTTTGGCTGGTGCCCCCTAGCACCACCGCTAGTTCCGCCTCTGACCCTGCACCCCTTTCCCAGCACCATCACCCCCCACACATAGCAGTCCTTTTTTTTTCTTCCTACCCCCTGTAATTTAAATAAGAACAGTGTGCACATTTGTCCTTACACATATGCCGCACATTATGAGTGCCCTTCTACACATAATGACACACATAGTGCCCCTTACACATATGTTACACATTATTAATGCCCTTATACACATAATGACACATGTAGTTCCCAGCGTGAGTCAACTGGCAGCTCTGCTAACGTCGGGTGCCTATTTTTTATGAAAATGCATCTGATTTGCATTGCTATGTGGCTAGGATACACAAGCAGCTTCTGCTGATTAAAATGATATGTGGCATGCCTATATACTGTGTGCGACTGTGGCTGTATCTGCGTACGAAATGCTACACACAGAATATAGGCATGCCGCATATCATTTTAATCAGCAGAAGCTGCTGATGCCCCTAGGCATACCAGATGCCCTAGGCAATTGCCTAGTTTACCTATACCTAGGGCCGGCTCTGCCCCCCCCCCCACTCCCCCCTCTTGTAGTGCACATGGTTTTGCCCAATTGCTAACAAATTTTCTGCTTTGATCGGGTCTGAATGTTGGGCAAACATCAACTGAACCTCGAGGAAAAGACAAGTTCATGGTACAGATAACTTCTGTTTAATTGGTCTACCGAGTGTGGAGTGCTACTTACTGCAGAAAGCTTTAATCCAGATGTGTCTAATCTTGCTGTGACACAGTTTTCCTCACTTTGTGGGTTTGTTGCTCCAATTTAATGATTTTGTTTTCCAGACATGTTAAAGAGATAATGGGGTCAATTCAATAAATCAATTTTTTTTTTTTTTTTTTTTTTTTAATGTTTATTCAATTTTTAGATTGTTTGGGATAAGAAAATAAAGCTACACTATTGATATACTGTCTGGGTCGATTCAATTAAATGCGAAGTGAGTCGGGCTGGGAAGGAGATCCTAAAGCTATTAAATTCAGCGAGCTGTAATGTCGGAGAATGCTGGTACTCACGGCTTAAACTGGGTATTTAGTCAGAAGAACTGGCATTCTCCGACTTAAGAGCCCCGCCGCAATACAGTTTGTGCCACACTAATGTCAGAAGACAGCATTGTGACAGTAGTTTAGTCGGATTTCTGCTCACACTCCAGGAGGTTGGGCATAGCAGCATGCTGAATTGAATACTGTAGCTCTGGAACCTCCTTCCTGGCGCGACTCACATCACATTTAATTGAAATGACCCAGACAGTGTATCAATGATATAGCTTTATTTTCTTATCGCTATTTACATTGTGTTTAATTGAATCGACCAGACAGTTTATCAATGGTGTAGTGACCTTTATTTTCTTATTCCAAACAATATAAAAATTGAATAAACGTTAAATCATATATTTTTTTTTATTGACTTGACCCCATTATCTACATAAAAATATCTTCCCACTGGAGTGCTGGTGTGTGCCTATGGAACTTTGGCTGATAACTTTTGGCCACCTTTAATAAACAATTTATCATGTCCCAGGAATGGGATACACTTCAAAAAAAAAAAAAAAAAAAAAAAGAGTAAACCAATCTATGTTCAACACTTGCCAATGCATTTCGATCAAGTCTTTGTTGTTTGTGCTGTTTGCAATTATGGTTAAAACCTTTTCTGTACTGTATTTCCTAGCACTAGAACTTTTCCTACACCTGTGTGCTCCCACAAGTGTCAGCATGCCAATGCAGGCATAAAGTTTAGGTGCGACCTGTAACGCCTCTCTAATTGTATACAGTCACAAAGGTGAGATTTAGTTAATTCTGCTTTGTATGTGTTCAACTCTGCGTGAGGCCATTAATTGTTTTCTGTTTGACAAAATTATTTTATAGTATTTTTATCCTCCTTTTTCATGGAGGGTGTATACATGCAATATAAGCATTCCTTTTCATGGAGGGTGTATACACATCTTCCCCAAAAGGCGAATGCACTGATGAACCGACACCCGGGCTGGCTTCAGGACATCAAGGACCATTGTTTGTATCACGAACGCTTTTTCCTCTGGAAGAAACACCCTCTGCACTTCCATGTCGAGGATCATTCCCAGAAAAGACAATCTCCTGGTTGGTTTCAAATGTGATTTTAGGAGAGTCAGGATCCAACCATGCTCCCTGAGAAGCTGAGTCGTGAGAGCTATGGACCGTAACAGCTTCTCCTTGGACGATGCCTTTATCAGCAGATCGTCCAAATATGGAATTATGTTCACCCCTTGTCTGCGGAGGAGAACCATAATTTCCGCCATCACCTTGGTGAATACCCTCGGTGCTGTGGAGAGGCCGAATGGCAGGGCCTGGAAGTGAAAATGACAGTCCAACAGTGTGAATCGGAGATAAGCTTGATGCGGCAGCCAAATCGGAATGTGATGGTACGCATCCTGGATACCAGAAATTCCCCCTCCTCCAGACCTGATATCACCGCCCTTAGAGACTCCATTTTAAACTTGAACTCCCTCAGAAAGGGGTTTAGTGATTTTAAGTTCAGAATGGGCCTGACTGAACCATCCGGTTTCGGTACCACGAAAAGGTTCGAATAGTAACCTATGTTTTGCATCTGGGGAGGAACTGGTACAATAACCTATGCCTCCACCAACTTCTGGATGGCTCCCTGTAGGGTAGCCCTGTCTGCCGGCAAAGCTGGCAAACCTGATTTGAAGAACCGGTGAGGAGGGAGATCTTGAAATTCCAGCCGGTACCCCTGGCACACAATATCTTGTACCCCTTATTGCCAGATGAGGTGGAACCGGAACAATGACATTTGCCCTTTCCAATTTTTTAATGGCTTCTGTCAGCAAAGCTGGTAAGCCTGATTTGAAGAATCTGTGAGGTGGGAGCTCTTGAAATTCCAGTCTGTACCCCTGGAACACAATATCCTGTACCCAGGGATCCAAGCTGGACCACACCCAGACGTGACTGAAATGTCTGAGTCTCGCCCCCACCGGCCCTACCTCCAGGCCTCGCGGTCCACCGTCATGCAGAGGACTTTGGTGTACTGGAAGCAGGCTTCTGTTCCTGGGAACCTGCAGCAGCAGGCTTCTTAGATTTTGGTCGGCCTCCTCTAAAGAAGGTGTTGGACGGTTTGGCCTTTCTTGTTTTAGCAACCCGAAAGGACTGTGATGCAGCTGAAGAAAAAGGTTTCTTCGTAGCAGGTGCAGCTGGGGGAAGAAAAGACAACTTACCCGCTGTAGCCGTGGAGATCCACGCATCCAACGCTTCCCCAAAGAGAGCCTGACCTGTGTAGGGTAGGGTCTTCACACCTCTCCTGGATTCCGTGTCGGCAGACCACTGGCGCAGCCACATTCCTCGACGAGCAGAGACCGACATGGAAGAAATTCCTGCAGCCATTGAACCCAGGTCTTTCATGGATTCCACCATAAAACCTGCAGAATCCTGAATGTTACGTAAAAACAATTCAACGTCACTTTTATCCATTGTATCCAAATCCTCAAGTAACATACCTGACCACTTTACTATAGCTTTGGAAATTCATGCACAGGCAATAGTAGGACCTGAAGCCGTCTATATGGATTTGAGTGTAGTATCAATTTTGCGATCAGCCCGTTCCTTTAAGGCGGTAAATCCTGGGACAGGTAAAACCACCTTTTTCGAGAGTCTGGATACAGATGCGTCCACTATGGGTGGGTTTCCCATTTTTTCCTATCCTCCTCAGGAAAGGGGAAAGCAACCAGTAACCCTTCTAGGGATCTGGAATTATTTCACCGGGTTTTCCCATGCTTTTTCAAAAATAGCATTTAATTCTCTGGACGTAGGGAAGGTTAGCGAGGCTTTCTTACGGTCAGTGAAGTAAGCCTCCTCAACCTGCTCAGGTGTTGTATCAGCAATATTCAACACATCCCTAATAGACTCTATCATCAAATGCACTCCTTTAGCAAGAGATGCGGCCCCCCTGAGCACATCCTCATCACCGTCTGCCGTGTCAGAATCGGTATCCATGTCATCTTACATAATCTGGACAAGAGCACGTTTGTGGAAACCTATAGAAGGGGGCCCTGAGGTAACAGAACCGGACTAAACTGCCACAGAGTTCTGTAAAACCTGAGTTGCAGATTCATTCTGTGCAACCCTAGTAGAAATCTGAGAAATCATACATTTGATAGAGGATAACCATTCAGGCTCCCTTGCTGGTATCTGCGCTAAAACAGTGCAATCCTGATTACATGGAATGAGATCATCCTGAGAGGACATATCCTCTGCAGCATATGACACAGAGTCCCTGGACATAGCTAAATGGAGACCCCAAACACTACACACACACACAGGGGAGGCTAGACAGAGTTTCACCCCCAGGAATGGCAAGAGAAACACAGAAATTGGAGTCAACCCACACATAGCACTTTCAAGGTATAAGGAGACCCCAACCAGCGCTGACTGTGTACCTTAATAGGTTACACAGTCTTTACACAGCCTCGCCCACTACAACCTCCTTTAGCAACCCGAAAGGACTGTGATGCAGCTGAAGAAAAAGGTTTCTTCGTAGCAGGTGCAGCTGGGGGAAGAAAAGACAACTTACCCGCTGTAGCCGTGGAGATCCACGCATCCAACGCTTCCCCAAAGAGAGCCTGACCTGTGTAGGGTAGGGTCTTCACACCTCTCCTGGATTCCGTGTCGGCAGACCACTGGCGCAGCCACATTCCTCGACGAGCAGAGACCGACATGGAAGAAATTCCTGCAGCCATTGAACCTAGGTCTTTCATGGATTCCACCATAAAACCTGCAGACCTTTAATCAAAGTCAAAATAGCTAATGAGCTTATCTAAAGAGGATGTATTGAGAGAGAGAACAGCAGGGGTCCAAGAACTGAACTGTGGAGGACATCTACTGTTAGAGGAAGTGTGTGTGTGTGTGTGTGTGTGTGTGTGTGTGTGTGTGTGTGTGTGTGTGTGTGTGTGTGTGTAGATGGAGCCATGGGCCATGGGAGGAGACAGAGAAGGAACTATCAGAGAGGTAGGAAGACAGCTAGGAGAAGGTAGTATCACACAGACCAAGGGAAGGCAGTTACCCAACCTCAGACAAAGGAAGTGAAGCATTTGTAGGAGGGTGGTCCACAGTGTCAAACGCAGCAGAGATGTCAAGGTGAACAAGCAAAGAGTATTGACCCATGGATTTGGAAGCAAGGAGGTCATTGCAGACTTTCGTGAGGGAAGTTTCAATGAGGTGGAGAGGATGGAAGCCAGACTGAAGTGGGTAATGCATTGGGTAGGAGGCGAGAAAGGTAGTAAGGCAGTTGTAGACAAAACACTTGAGGAGTTTTTGAGGCAAAAGGGAGGAGAAAGCTGGGTCGGTAGTTGGAGAGTGTGTAGTTTTTTTTAAAGAATAGGGGAGACAAGGGCATGCTTGAATGCAGAGGGGACAGTGCCTGAAGAGAGGGAGAGATTGAGGAGGTAGGCAAGGTGGGAACAGGCAGAAGGCGGGAGGTAGTGGAGGAGGCGGGAGGGGATATGGTCAAGTTGGGAGGTGGTGGTGAGGGAGGACTGGATTAGGGTCATGACTTTTCTTTCCAGAAACATGGGAAAATTAAGTTGGGTTGGTAGGAAGGTGGTGGATGTAATGTCCTGATGTATGAATTTTATTTTTTGGATGTGTCACAGTCCGGGGTATCAGGGATTCGGGGCCGCCGGGACTTACCCGTCCGGTCCTTGTGGCGGGTTTCCTCTGGGAGCGGAGCAGGCTGCTGGCAGCGGGCGCTTGCAGGCTGTTGAGAGGCTGCAGGGACAGGCACTTGCTCCAGGCTGGCTGCTGGAGTGCTGCAGTGCTAGGTCATGGGCGTTGCCATTTTGGATTCTGGACAAGTGACTGACAGGGCCATTCAGCTGCTGTGAGGCTGGTCTTATGCCAATCAGTAACAACCAGCAGGTATTTAGATGGTCAGTTTGAGAGTATAGATTGTTGGTACAACATCTCTGCTCACACTGCGATAGTGTGGCAACTCTGTGCTTTTCAGCCTTGCTTTTTCAGCATTAAAGAGAGATTCTGCAGTTGGTAACCGATCCATGCTGTTCTGGTCGTCACTCTTAAGTCCATTCCAGTGGAGTAAGCCGGGCCTCCCAGCAGCATCAGCTGATCCGATTTGACTAAATCCAGCAAGTTACTTCACAGCTTGCCTTAGAACCTTACTGTCTGTTTTGCCAGTTACCAACCCTCTCAGCGTGACCCTCGCAATCGGGTCATGGCAGAGCCTCCCCGAGGATCGTTCTTCTGGAACCCCAGCTCCGACTGACACCTGCTGTGCAGGGTATTTTTCTGTACTAATTAATAAATCTATGAATAAGACTTTTATTTGTCCTGCCCGACTTCTGTTCAAAGAAACTGTCTAACCAGTTTCCCAAAAACCTAATTCGGACTACGAGAAAAGGATTTACCGGTAGGTAATTAAACTCCTATTTTTATTGTTTCTATAAGATGTATAGCTTTTATGTATAGTGGTGTCTAGACAATCTATTAGCAATTACATTAATTACAAATGTTTTGCTTTGCAAATGCTGGGGGTATAAATAACACAAATGGGCTTCCAGGAGGTACAAAGGTGGAAAATGATCGCTAACCACTGTTCTAGATGGACACCGTTCTATTTATGTAACATCAACTTAAAACAAAGCACATCAGCCCCATCTCAGAATACACTAAGGAGAATACTCCCACAGTAAACGTAAGTGCTCATGTGAGTGCAAGGTGTGTTCATGGTCTGTACATCATGGACATGAACACATTTGCTGCAAGAGTGTTTTCCTGTAGGAATACACATCAGAATGATGTACCAGCCTTTTAACGTGAAATACATGGGCAAGATCAGATTGGTCAAAATACCGTATTTTTAAAATCAATGTTTTCCTTCCTACTAACTGTAATTGAAGCATTGATCATATATGTTCATCCTAAACCTCCATTTTGTACAAGAAATAAATGTTTGTTATTTGCAGAATATGATGGAAAGGGTGTTGTGTTATATGTTGGCATTCAGGATTTCGACATGTTCTGAAAGTCGATATTCACAAAATGTCATAATGTCAACACTGATACTTTAGCCTAAAACAATTTTCCATCAAGAGTTTTGTAATTCCTTCAGAATATTGGGAAGATTGCACTGCTGAGGAGGAGGGACCCACTTTCCAATACATGAGAAGATGGGGGCGCAACCTGTGCTAGATTATGAGGTGTGTGTGTGTGTGTGTGTGTGTGTGTGTGTGTGTGTGCGTGCGTGCGTGTGTGTGTGTGTGTGTGTGTGTACAAATATACATATATACACACACACATATATATATATATATATATATATATACTGGATAAATTGTCTGGCACTCCCCCGTGGGCTATTTGAGTAAGGCTCATGCTCCGATGCCCTCCCAAACAGACTGGGCAGTCTGTGTATCTATAGCATTGAAAAGAAGAGGCGGCACTCTGGAGACTCAGGTGAAACTGTGAACTCTGTCAGGTGAGACTTTATCAACGTTTCGGGGTGCAAGCCCCCGTCTTCAGGACACACAGTGATCAAACAAGTGAATAACACACATTTAAATACACTTACCAGGCGCGCTTCCAGCCGTCCTCTCCACGCCGCTGCCCGGCTTCCGCACTCAGCGCTTCCGGTCAGGTGACCCCGGTCCGTGACGCGAGCTCCCAGTGCCGTCATGCAGGGGGCGGGGGAGGCCGTTGCCATGGTGCGTGCTGTCAATACATAATACACACAAGAATAATCGTGCAGTTCATAAGACAGATCAGGCAATCTAATGCCTGTCTGAAGCATATATACAACATGTAAAAGAACTGAGCTAAAATATGCCTAGTTCACAGTGAGCAAAGTACAAAAACAAGAACACTTAAAAACAAAAGATAAATAAAATATAGCAGTCAGCTCCACCTAGTGAGACCAGGAACATGTCATACAAAAAGATCTTTAAAAGAAATCTACGTATATTCAATAATCACTATATATCAAAACATAATAATCAAGGTGAGGGACTATCAGATTGACCTGTCTATAGAATATGTCGTCTTAACTATACTTCTTAAATTCAACCCAGGTTTAAGCAAAACTGCTCATGCCCAAGGTCTCATTGAGTCCTCTAGGACTCAACGTGTCCAGTGCAATTATCCATCTGGTTTCCAGTTGTAGGAGGCGCTTCGATCTATCCCCCCCCTGATGGAAAAAGGCACCTGATCCACAATACGGTACCTCAATGCTGCAAGCGAATGTTTAGCTGTGGCGAAGTGCCGTGCCACCGGCTGTTCGCTGGTTCCTGTCACTAATGCTGCCCTAATGGCAGATCTGTGTTGGGTCATCCTAACTTTGAACGTGCACTCTGTCTTGCCCACGTAGTGTAGCCCACATGGGCAAGACAAGAGATATATCACAAATTTGGAGTTGCACGTGTATGCATCCTTGAGTTTGATGTTCCTACCCGAGTATGGATGTTTAAACGAGTCCCCCGGGACCAGGAAATTACATGTGGTACACCCACACCTATAACAGCCCTTTCTGGACCTGAGAAAGCTACCATCACTTGTAGATTTTTTTAGCCACATCAGTCTTGACAACTAGACTTCTGATGTTCCGGCTCCGTGTGTAGCTGGGCATCAGTTTAGTGTCTTTAAACATCCTTAAATCTGGGTCAGTGCTTATGATTGGCCAGAGCTCTTTGGCTCTTCTGCTAGTGTGCCTGCAGGACGTATTAAATTGATTAACCCAGGGGAACCTCTTCCCTTTAGTAATTTGGTCCCTTTCCGCAAGCAGTTGATGTCTAGACTTTAGAGTGGCTTTAGCCCGGGCCCCATGTAACAAACTGTCAGGGTATCCCCGATCCTTAAACTTGATAAACATCTCATCCAGCTGCTGATCCCTAACTTTTAGATCACTGTTGATCCTACATACCCTTAACATTTGTGAGTACGGCAAACCATTAATGGTAGCTCTGGGATGGAAACTATCATACCTTAACAGAGTGTTACGGTCAGTGCTTTTAGTATACATGGATGTATTGATCTTGCCATCTATAATTGTAATATGCACATCAAGGAAATCTATCTGCTGTGAATCTACAGTCATAGTTAATTTGACTGGACTAGATGACATATTGTGAGCCTTGATCCAATCTTCCAAGATGTGTTGTGGCCCTGACCAAAATAGCAACAAGTCGTCTATGTAACGAAGGTATAAGGTAAGATGTTGTGTTATGACTGCCTGGCTAAGGAACAGATTTTGGTCTACTGCCCACATATACGAATTGGCGAACGATGGGGCCACACAGGACCCCATCGCACACCCCGTCAGTTGGATGTAAAACTGGTTGTCATGAACAAAATAATTATCAGTTAACGTAAATCTCAATAATTTCAAGAAAAAATCTACATCTGGCCCGTCATAAAAAGTGCATTATTAGTGATCAGTGATTTTACTGCCTGTATTCCCATCTCGTGGGGAATACAGGTGTACAGACTGGACACATCGAGAGAGGCCAATAAAGTACCTTCAGGTACTGTCGTAAGTGCCTCAAACTTTCTCAGCAGTGTTGAGGTGTCCTTGAGGTGCGTGTGTGTATGTTGGATGCACGGCTGTAAAAAGGCATCTAAATAAATGGATATGGCCTCACACAATGACCCCGGGCAGATATGATAGGTCTGCCAGGGGGATTGTGTGCATCTTTATGTATCTTAGGTATAATGTAAAATAGCGGAACTACTGGATGGGGTTTAGACAATTCCCTAAATACTGTATTAGATATAATGCCTTGACTAACTGCCTCAGTCAACATGTTGTCCAACTCTTTATGAAATTGTTGAGTAGGATCCCTGGGCAAGCATGCATATGTGGAGTTGTCACTCAATAGTCTTGTGCATTCCATCATGTATTTGTCTTTGTTCATCACCACGATGGCCCCTCCCTTATCCGCTCCGCGGATTACGATATCATCCCGTGTTCGTAGCTCCCTCAGGGCCTGCTTTTCATCTTTGGTCAAATTAGACCGGGTTCTTCCCTGTTCTTCTACAAGGGTTCCCTCAAGCATACGTGAAAAAGTTTTAATAGAGGGGTTTACTGATACAGGCTCAAAACTTGACTTGGGCTTAATCTTCCTTAAAACTTGGGATGACAGAGAGTTATCCGTACTGTCAACAGCCTTTGGATTTTTGCCATAAAATTCTTGTAATTTTAATTTTCTTTGCAACCGATAATTGTCAATTTTCCACTGTGTCTCATCAGGGGTGTGAGTAGGAACGTATGACAATCCCTTACTTAATACCCCTATACATTTGGGAGAAAGTGGTTTGGAGGATAAATTGAAAATTAACTGCGCGTTCCTTTCGGAGGCTTTTTGTCTGTTTTTGATCCTCTCCCTCCACCTCGTCTGCCCACCCCTCCTCGTGGGCTTGTTTTTCTGTCGTTGCCCCCAGCCCGGGTACGTGCCCCTAAAGGGCCCCCCTGTGTAACATCAGCCCCCGTGCTGGTATTGGGCTCGTCAGTATCACTGGCAGACGTACTAATGAAGCGCACATTGGTTCTCCTCCAGAACGCACCCCTCGGGCCTTGCTGCTGTTTTGGTGTATTGGCCCCTAACCAAGAATATACTTTATGTTGTAAATAGTCCTGCTGTACACGAGCCAGTTTGTCTTTTTTGTATTTGATCAGCTCTCGTTGATATTGCTCTAATTGCTGTGTCAGTTTGTCCATCCATTTGGTGGTAGTATCTGAAGACAGGCTGGATAGGTGCTCCGACTCAAACTTGGTGATATTTTGTTTGGTCACAGACAGCTCTCTTGGATTCCTATATGACCAAACAAAATATCACCAAGTTTGAGTCGGAGCACCTATCCAGCCTGTCTTCAGATACTACCACCAAATGGATGGACAAACTGACACAGCAATTAGAGCAATATCAACGAGAGCTGATCAAATACAAAAAAGACAAACTGGCTCGTGTACAGCAGGACTATTTACAACATAAAGTATATTCTTGGTTAGGGGCCAATACACCAAAACAGCAGCAAGGCCCGAGGGGTGCGTTCTGGAGGAGAACCAATGTGCGCTTCATTAGTACGTCTGCCAGTGATACTGACGAGCCCAATACCAGCACGGGGGCTGATGTTACACAGGGGGGCCCTTTAGGGGCACGTACCCGGGATGGGGGCAACGACAGAAAAACAAACCCACGAGGAGGGGTGGGCAGACGAGGCGGAGGGAGAGGATCAAAAACAGACAAAAAGCCTCCGAAAGGAACGCGCAGTTAATTTTAAATTTATCCTCCAAACCACTTTCTCCCGAATGTATAGGGGTATTAAGTAAGGGATTGTCATACGTTCCTACTCACACCCCTGATGAGACACAGTGGAAAATTGACAACTATCGGTTGCAAAGAAAATTAAAATTACAAGAATTTTATGGCAAAAATCCAAAGGCTGTTGACAGTACGGATAACTCTCTGTCATCCCAAGTTTTAAGGAAGATTAAGCCCAAGTCAAGTTTTAATCCTGTATCAGTAAACCCCTCTATTAAAACTTTTTCACGTATGCTTGAGGGAACCCTTGTAGAAGAACAGGGAAGAACCCGGTCTAATTTGACCAAAGATGAAAAGCAGGCCCTGAGGGAGCTACGAACACGGGATGATATCGTAATCCGCGGAGTGGATAAGGGAGGGGCCATCGTGGTGATGGACAAAGACAAATACATGATGGAATGCACAAGACTATTGAGTGACACTTCCACATATGCATGCTTGCCCAGGGATCCTACTCAACAATTTCATAAAGAGTTGGACAACATGTTGACTGAGGCAGTTAGTCAAGGCATTATATCTAATACAGTATTTAGGGCATTGTCTAAACCCCATCCAGTAGTTCCGCTATTTTACATCATACCTAAGATACATAAAGATGCACACAATCACCCTGGCAGACCTATCATATCTGCCCGGGGGTCATTGTGTGAGGCCATATCCATTTATTTAGATGCCTTTTTACAGCCGTGCATCCAATATACACACACGCACCTCAACACTGCTGAGAAAGTTTGAGGCACTTACGACAGTACCTGAAGGTACTTTATTGGCCTCTCTCGATGTGTCCAGTCTGTACACCTGTATTCCCCACGAGATGGGAATACAGGCAGTAAAATCACTGATCACTAATAATGCACTTTATGACGGGCCAGATGTAGATTTTTTTCTTGAAATTATTGAGATTTACGTTAACTGATAATTATTTTGTTCATGACAACCAGTTTTACATCCAACTGACGGGGTGTGCGATGGGGTCCTGTGTGGCCCCATCGTTCGCCAATTCGTATATGTGGGCAGTAGACCAAGATCTGTTCCTTAGCCAGGCAGTCATAACACAACATCTAACCTTATACCTTCGTTACATAGACGACTTGTTGCTATTTTGGTCAGGGCCACAACACATCTTGGAAGATTGGATCAAGGCTCACAATATGTCATCTAGTCCAGTCAAATTAACTATGACTGTAGATTCACAGCAGATAGATTTCCTTGATGTGCATATTACAATTATAGATGGCAAGATCAATACATCCATGTATACTAAAAGCACTGACCGTAACACTCTGTTAAGGTACAATAGTTTCCATCCCAGAGCTACCATTAATGGTTTGCCGTACTCACAAATGTTAAGGGTATGTAGGATCAACAGTGATCTAAAAGTTAGGGATCAGCAGCTGGATGAGATGTTTATCAAGTTTAAGGATCGGGGGTACCCTGACAGTTTGTTACATGGGGCCCGGGCTAAAGCCACTCTGAAGTCTAGACATCAACTGCTTGCGGAAAGGGACCAAATTACTAAAGGGAAGAGGTTCCCCTGGGTTAACCAATTTAATACGTCCAGCAGGCACACTAGCAGAAGAGCCAAAGAGCTCTGGCCAATCATAAGCACTGACCCAGATTTAAGGATGTTTAAAGACACTAAACTGATGCCCAGCTACACGCGGAGCCGGAACATCAGAAGTCTAGTTGTCAAGACTGATGTGGCTAAAAAATCTACAAGTGATGGTAGCTTTCTCAGGTCCAGAAAGGGCTGTTATAGGTGTGGGTGTACCACATGTAATTTCCTGGTCCCGGGGGACTCGTTTAAACATCCATACTCAGGTAGGAACATCAAACTCAAGGATGCATACACGTGCAGCTCCAAATTTGTGAAATATCTCTTGTCTTGCCCATGTGGGCTACACTACGTGGGCAAGACAGAGTGCACGTTCAAAGTTAGGATGACCCAACACAGATCTGCCATTAGGGCAGCATTAGTGACAGGAACCAGCGAACAGCCGGTGGCACGGCACTTCGCCACAGCTAAACATTCGCTTGCAGCATTGAGGTACCGTATTGTGGATCAGGTGCCTTTTTCCATCAGGGGGGGGGGGAGGGGGGGATAGATCGAAGCGCCTCCTACAACTGGAAACCAGATGGATTATTGCACTGGACACGTTGAGTCCTAGAGGACTCAATGAGACCTTGGGCATGAGCAGTTTTGCTTAAACCTGGGTTGAATTTAAGAAGTATAGTTAAGACGACATATTCTATAGACAGGTCAATCTGATAGTCCCTCACCTTGATTATTATGTTTTGATATATAGTGATTATTGAATATACGTAGATTTCTTTTAAAGATCTTTTTGTATGACATGTTCCTGGTCTCACTATGTGGAGCTGACTGCTATGTTTTATTTATCTTTTGTATTTAAGTGTTCTTGTTTTGTACTTTGCTCACTGTGAACTAGGCATATTTTAGCTCAGTTCTTTTACATGTTGTATATATGCTTCAGACAGGCATTAGATTGCCTGATCTGTCTTATGAACTGCACGATTATTCTTGTGTGTATTATGTATTGACAGCACGCACCATAGCAACGGCCTCCCCCGCCCCCTGCATAACGGCACTGGGAGCTCGCGTCACGGACCAGGGTCACCTGACCGGAAGCGCTGAGTCCAGAAGCCGGGCAGCGGCGTGGAGAGGACGGCTGGAAGCGCGCCTGGTAAGTGTATTTAAATGTGTGTTATTCACTTGTTTGATCACTGTGTGTCCTGAAGACGGGGGCTTGCACCCCGAAACGTTGATAAAGTCTCACCTGACAGAGTTCACCGTTTTACCCGAGTCTCCAGAGTGCCGCCTTTTCTTTTCGATGCTGTAATATATATATATATATATATATATATATATATATATATATATATATATATATGTGTAGAATGAAAAAAATTGCGCCACTTGTGAGGATAGTATCGCCTATGTGTTTATCTGGCAATTAAAAGTAATAAATAGTTCAATATATATATATATATATATTATATAAAGTAACACTCCACAAATCTATGGGCGTCAGCTATTCCCCAGGAGTACAGGGCTGGTAAATTCCTGAAGATAGTTTTAAATAGCAAAATATTGAGGGGTTCTAAGCGACCAACGGTGTTTATACAGCTGTTTAAAAGAATAGTACCCAGTGTATAAAAAACATATATACAATTTATTATAATCACAGGAGCCATCAAGGGGTGACCCCTTGATGAAGTCTATCATAGCCGAAACGCTTTGGGCTAACCCTTGATGACCTCTATCCAAGATAAGATATATATATATATATATATATATATCTTTTATCTATATTTATGCGCTTTTATCCTAATACTTTGTATATCTTGTATTTAGTTATTTTTTGTGTTCCTATGAAACCAATTATTTTGGTATATGTCAGATGTGAATATTTTAAGAAATTTTTTATTATGGTTTCTTTTTTATTGGCTCCTGTGATTATAATAAATTGTATATATTTTTTATACAATGGGTACTATTCTTTTAAATAGCTGTACAAACACCGTTGGTCGCTTAGAACCCCTCAATATTTTTATATATATATATATATATATATATATATATATATATATATATAATAAGATTTTACTTACCGATAAATCTATTTCTCGGAGTCCGTAGTGGATGCTGGGGTTCCTGAAAGGACCATGGGGAATAGCGGCTCCGCAGGAGACAGGGCACAAAAAGTAAAGCTTTTCCAGATCAGGTGGTGTGCACTGGCTCCTCCCCCCATGACCCTCCTCCAGACTCCAGTTAGGTACTGTGCCCGGACGAGCGTACACAATAAGGGAGGATTTTGAATCCCGGGTAAGACTCATACCAGCCACACCAATCACACCGTACAACTTGTGATCTAAACCCAGTTAACAGTATGATAACAGCGGAGCCTCTGAAAGATGGCTTCCTTCAACAATAACCCGAATTAGTTAACAATAACTATGTACAATTATTGCAGATAATCCGCACTTGGGATGGGCGCCCAGCATCCACTACGGACTCCGAGAAATAGATTTATCGGTAAGTAAAATCTTATTTTCTCTATCGTCCTAGTGGATGCTGGGGTTCCTGAAAGGACCATGGGGATTATACCAAAGCTCCCAAACGGGCGGGAGAGTGCGGATGACTCTGTAGCACCGAATGAGAGAACTCCAGGTCCTCCTTAGCCAGAGTATCAAATTTGTAAAATTTTACAAACGTGTTCTCCCCTGACCACGTAGCTGCTCGGCAAAGTTGTAATGCCGAGACCCCTCGGGCAGCCGCCCAAGATGAGCCCACCTTCCTTGTGGAGTGGGCCTTTACAGATTTAGGCTGTGGCAGGCCTGCCACAGAATGTGCAAGTTGGATTGTGCTACAGATCCAACGAGCAATCGTCTGCTTAGACGCAGGAGCACCCATCTTGTTGGGTGCATACAATATAAACAACGAGTCAGATTTTCTGACTCCAGCTGTCCTTGCAATATATATTTTTAATGCTCTGACAACGTCCAGTAACTTGGAGTCCTCCAAGTCACTTGTAGCCGCAGGCACTACAATAGGCTGGTTCAGATGAAATGCTGACACCACCTTAGGGAGAAAATGCGGACGAGTCCGCAGTTCTGCCCTGTCCGAATGGAAAATCAGATATGGGCTTTTGTAAGATAAAGCTGCCAGTTCTGACACTCTCCTGGCCGAAGCCAGGGCTAGAAGCATGGTCACTTTCCATGTGAGATATTTCAAATCCACCTTCTTTAGTGGTTCAAACCAATGAGATTTTAGAAAGTCCAAAACCACATTGAGATCCCACGGTGCCACTGGAGGCACCACAGGAGGCTGTATATGTAGCACTCCCTTAACAAAGGTCTGGACTTCAGGGACTGAAGCCAATTCTTTTTGAAAGAAAATCGACAGGGCCGAAATTTGAACCTTAATAGATCCCAATTTGAGACCCATAGACAATCCTGATTGCAGGAAATGTAGGAATCGACCCAGTTGAAATTCCTCCGTCGGAGCACTCCGATCTTCGCACCACGCAACATATTTTCGCCAAATTCGGTGATAATGTTGCACGGTTACTTCCTTCCTTGCTTTAATCAAAGTAGGAATGACTTCTTCCGGCATGCCTTTTTCCTTTAGGATCCGGCGTTCAACCGCCATGCCGTCAAACGCAGCCGCGGTAAGTCTTGAAACAGACAGGGACCCTGCTGAAGCAAGTCCCTCCTTAGAGGTAGAGGCCACGGATCTTCCGTGATCATCTCTTGAAGTTCCGGGTACCAAGTCCTTCTTGGCCAATCCGGAACCACTAGTATCGTCCTTACGCCTCTTTGCCGTATAATTCTCAATACTTTTGGTATGAGAGGCAGAGGAGGAAACACATACACCGACTGGTACACCCAAGGCGTTACCAGCGCGTCCACAGCTATTGCCTGCGGATCTCCGCAATACCTGTCCAGTTTTTTGTTGAGGCGAGACGCCATCATGTCCACCATTGGTCTTTCCCAACGGGTTACCAGCAAGTGGAAGACTTCTGGATGAAGTCCCCACTCTCCCGGGTGAAGATCGTGTCTGCTGAGGAAGTCTGCTTCCCAGTTGTCCACTCCCGGGATGAACACTGCTGACAGTGCTATCACATGATTCTCTGCCCAGCGAAGAATCCTTGCAGCTTCTGCCATTGCACTCCTGCTTCTTGTGCCGCCCTGTCTGTTCACATGGGCGACTGCCGTGATGTTGTCCGACTGGATCAACACCGGTTTTCCCTGAAGCAGAGGTTCTGCCTGGCTTAGAGCATTGTATATTGCTCTTAGTTCCAGAATGTTTATGTGAAGAGACGTTTCCAGGCTCGTCCATACTCCCTGGAAGTTTCTTCCTTGTGTGACTGCTCCCCAGCCTCTCAGGCTGGCGTCCGTGGTCACCAGGATCCAATCCTGTATGCCGAATCTGCGGCCCTCCAATAGATGAGCACTCTGCAACCACCACAGAAGAGACACCCTTGTCCTTGGAGACAGGGTTATCCGCAGGTGCATCTGAAGATGCGACCCTGACCATTTGTCCAACAGATCCCTTTGGAAAATTCTTGCGTGGAATCTGCCGAATGGAATTGCTTCGTAAGAAGCCACCATTTTTCCCAGGACTCTTGTGCATTGATGTACAGACACCTTTCCTGGTTTTAGGAGGTTCCTGACAAGCTCGGATAACTCCTTGGCTTTTTCCTCCGGGAGAAAACCTTTTTCTGAACCGTGTCCAGAATCATCCCTAGGAACAGCAGACGAGTTGTCGGCATTAACTGGGATTTTGGAATATTCAGAATCCACCCGTGCTGTTTTAGCACTTCTTGCGACAGTGCTAATCCCATCTCTAACTGTTCTCTGGACCTTGCCCTTATTAGGAGATCGTCCAAGTATGGGATAATTAATATGCCTTTTCTTCGAAGAAGAATCATCATCTCGGCCATTACCTTTGTAAAGACCCGAGGTGCCGTGGACAATCCGAACGGCAGCGTCTGAAACTGATAGTGACAGTTTTGTACAACGAACCTGAGGTACCCCTGGTGTGAGGGGTAAATTGGAACGTGGAGATACGCATCCTTGATGTCCAAGGATACCATAAAGTCCCCCTCTTCCAGGTTCGCTATCACTGCTCTGAGTGACTCCATCTTGAACTTGAACTTCTTTATGTACAGGTTCAAGGACTTCAGATTTAGAATAGGCCTTACCGAGCCATCCGGCTTCGGTACCACAAAAAGAGTGGAATAATACCCCTTCCCTTGTTGTAGAAGAGGTACCTTGACTATCACCTGCTGAGAGTACAGCTTGTGAATGGCTTCCAAAACCGTCTCCCTTTCGGAGGGGGACGTTGGTAAAGCAGACTTCAGGAAACGGCGAGGTGGATCTGTCTCTAATTCCAACCTGTACCTCTGAGATATTATCTGCAGGATCCAGGGATCTACCTGCGAGTGAGCCCACTGCGCGCTGTAATTTTTGAGACGACCACCCACCGTCCCCGAGTCCGCTTGAGAAGCCCCAGCGTCATGCTGAGGCTTTTGTAGAAGCCGGGGAAGGCTTCTGTTCCTGGGAAGGAGCTGCCTGTTGCTGTCTCTTCCCTCGACCTCTGCCTCGTGGCAGATATGAATAGCCCTTTGCTCTCTTATTTTTAAAGGAACGAAAGGGCTGCGGTTGAAAAGTCGGTGCCTTTTTCTGTTGGGGAGTGACTTGAGGTAGAAAGGTGGATTTCCCGGCTGTAGCCGTGGCCACCAAATCTGATAGACCGACTCCAAATAACTCCTCCCCTTTATACGGCAAAACTTCCATATGTCGTTTTGAATCCGCATCGCCTGTCCACTGTCGCGTCCATAAAGCTCTTCTGGCCGAAATGGACATAGCACTTACCCGTGATGCCAGTGTGCAGATATCCCTCTGTGCATCACGCATATAAAGAAATGCATCCTTTATTTGTTCTAACGACAGTAAAATATTGTCCCTGTCCAGGGTATCAATATTTTCAATCAGGGACTCTGACCAAACTACCCCAGCACTGCACATCCAGGCAGTCGCTATAGCTGGTCGTAGTATAACACCTGCATGTGTGTATATACTTTTTTGGATATTTTCCATCCTCCTATCTGATGGATCTTTAAGTGCGGCCGTCTCAGGAGAGGGTAACGCCACTTGTTTAGATAAGCGTGTTAGCGCCTTGTCCACCCTAGGAGGTGTTTCCCAGCGCTCCCTAACCTCTGGCGGGAAAGGGTATAATGCCAATAATTTCTTTGAAATTATCAGCTTTTTATCAGGGGCAACCCACGCTTCATTACACACGTCATTTAATTCTTCTGATTCAGGAAAAACTATAGGTAGTTTTTTCACACCCCACATAATACCCTGTTTAGTGGTACCTGTAGTATCAGCTAAATGTAACGCCTCCTTCATTGCCAAAATCATATAACGTGTGGCCCTACTGGAAAATACGGTTGATTCGTCACCGTCACCACTGGAGTCAGTGCCTGTGTCTGGGTCTGTGTCGACCGACTGAGGCAAAGGGCGTTTCACAGCCCCTGACGGTGTTTGAGTCGCCTGGACAGGCACTAATTGATTGTCCGGCCGTCTCATGTCGTCAAACGACTGCTTTAGCGTGTTGACACTATCCCGTAGTTCCATAAATAAAGGCATCCATTCTGGTGTCGACTCCCTAGGGGGTGACATCCTCATATTTGGCAATTGCTCCGCCTCCACACCAATATCGTCCTCATACATGTCGACACACACGTACCGACACACAGCAGACACACAGGGAATGCTCCTAACGAAGACAGGACCCACTAGCCCTTTGGGGAGACAGAGGGAGAGTTTGCCAGCACACACCAAAAGCGCTATATATATAACAGGGATAGCCTTATAATAAGTGCTCCCTTATAGCTGCTTTATATATATCAAAATATCGCCATAAATTTGCCCCCCCTCTCTGTTTTACCCTGTTTCTGTAGTGCAGTGCAGGGGAGAGACCTGGGAGCCGTCCTGACCAGCGGAGCTGTGAGAGGAAATGGCGCCGTGTGCTGAGGAGATAGGCCCCGCCCCTTTTCCGGCGGGCTCGTCTCCCGCTATTTAGTGAATCCAGGCAGGGGTTAAATATCTCCATATAGCCTCTGGGGGCTATATGCGAGGTATTTTTAGCCTTTATATAGGTTACATTTGCCTCCCAGGGCGCCCCCCCCCAGCGCCCTGCACCCTCAGTGACTGCGTGTGAAGTGTGCTGAGAGGAAAATGGCGCACAGCTGCAGTGCTGTGCGCTACCTTTAGAAGACTGCAGGAGTCTTCAGCCGCCGATTCTGGACCTCTTCTGACTTCAGCATCTGCAAGGGGGCCGGCGGCGCGGCTCCGGTGACCATCCAGGCTGTACCTGTGATCGTCCCTCTGGAGCTGATGTCCAGTAGCCAAGAAGCCAATCCATCCTGCACGCAGGTGAGTTCACTTCTTCTCCCCTCAGTCCCTCGTTGCAGTGATCCTGTTGCCAGCAGGACTCACTGTAAAATAAAAAACCTAAGCTAAACTTTTTCTAAGCAGCTCTTTAGGAGAGCCACCTAGATTGCACCCTTCTCGGCCGGGCACAAAAATCTAACTGGAGTCTGGAGGAGGGTCATGGGGGGAGGAGCCAGTGCACACCACCTGATCTGGAAAAGCTTTACTTTTTGTGCCCTGTCTCCTGCGGAGCCGCTATTCCCCATGGTCCTTTCAGGAACCCCAGCATCCACTAGGACGATAGAGAAATATACACATATACACACACACACACACACACACATATATATATATATATATATACTATATATATATATATATATATATATAATGTATCTAAGTTCAAAAATGAACTTAATGCCTTTAAAAAAATTAAATATAGAAAAGTCAAAGATGACTACAAAGATTCACGAGTCTATCATTGGCTCTTGAATCAAAGTACCAGAAGGGTTTGGAGAGGTGGACAACCGAACAGATATAGACGAAATCAGACTTTTACTGACATAGAGTCACATACATCAAAGTGACTCAGATCAGTCTTCTTCATCTAAAAAGTCTTTTTTAAAGGAGCAGACATCCACACGCAACAAAAACCAAATAGAACGAGACCTTGTAGACGAGGGGGGGCCAAACATAAGAAGGGGCCCAGACAGATTACCAAAAACACTGAAGAAATAGTTGTCTTTAATCTTTCAGACTATGTCCTTAGTGGGCCTGAACAGGCAGTGTTATCTAAGGGATTATCTTTTGTACAGACTTTCCAACAATCGGATTTCCAATGGGAGACCGAATTATACAGATTTCATAGACAACTCAGATTGAAAGATTTTTTTTCCAAACAAGGCAATACAACAAATATCACCAGACACTAAAGGTGGCCATCCACTACTCAGACTTGTCTGAACTGCAGATCTCATCAGATTTCTCTTGAGCTCTCCCGGGAATCGGATCTGACCCTGGGCTTAATTTTCACTACATTCACTTCAGATGTATCTGATGCGATCTATCATGTGTCAGATCGTATCAGATATATCTGATGCACACATGCTACATGCGATTGATCTGATGCTGCTGCTGCCGCTGTTCCCCCTCTTGGTGGGTGGGAGTGGCCAGGGAGATGCCAGTCAAGTGACGCTTCAGATGAATCTGATCAGATACATCTGAAGAAAAAAAAACAATCCGATGTGCACCTGATTTCTTCAGATTCCGATAAATAGTTGGGGCAGCCTCAGAGATTTGTAGTTCAGACAAATCTGACACGGGAGTGCGCATCGGATCGGAAGAGCCATCCGATGTGACATTTTTCTTCAGATTTGACGGTCAGATGCGTCGAAATCTGAAGAAAACTGTCCAAATCGGACTAGTGGATGGGGGCCTTTACCCTTTTCAACAAAAAGCACATTTGATCCACCGAGCAATAACTCTGCTATAGAAACTTTTAACTTCTAGTAAAAAGGGATACAATACCTAAGATTAGGAGCAAGAAAAAACACTTTAAAAATCTACAAACTGATGAAATTAAGGCAATACAGTCCTTAAAGAACAATCAAAAAATTGTAATACGTCCCGCTGATAAAGGCGGAGGTATTGTTGTTCTTAATAAAGATGATTACATTAGGGAGGTGGACAGACAATTGTCTATTCAATCATGTTATAAAAAACTGTCTTTTGATCCCACTGGTCTTTACAAAAGGGAAATTGACTCTATTATTGAGCTTGGTTTTTCCAATGGGTGGATAGATGAACACACTAGAAACTTTATGACACAAGATTTTCCCAAAATCCCCCTTTTATACATCTTACCAAAGATACACAAGTCCCTCTGTTCCCCGCCTGGCAGACCTATAATCTCGGCACGAGGTTCTCTGTGTCAAACTCTTTCACAGTTTTGTGATTATTTTTTACAACCCGTGGTACTAGAAAATCCTTATCATCCGAAAGACACTACTGATTTTTTGTTGAAATTGAAACAGTTTGGGGTTCCTTCGGAGAACTGCCTTTTGGTCTCTCTAGATATAACCAGCTTGTATACGAATATTACTCATACTGAAGGCATTAATGCGGTACGCCGAGTAGTGATGACCAGTTCTAACTATAAGGGTCCACCTGTCGATTATTTGATTTTGCTTATGGAGATTATTTTACATAAAATTTTTTTTTTTTTAATAATGCATTTTATTTACAACTTCAAGGAACCGCTATGGGTTCAAATATGGCACCTTCATACGCCAATATATTTATGTATGATTTTGAAACTACGCATATTGTGTCAGATCCACTTTTCTCCAAATTTATCAGTTGTTATTTTCGTTATATAGATGATTTGTTTTTTGTTTGGTCAGGGACAGCAGTAGATTTAGAAATTTTTGTAGAGCAATTGAATCACAAAGTTGACAACATTTCCTTCACGTGCAGGAGCAGTGCTGTTAGTATTGAATTTCTGGATGTTTTAGTATCCATTGACAACAATACTTTTCACACTGAACTCTTTAAGAAACCCACGGACAAAAACACACTGCTTTTTGCAGACAGTTTTCATCCACGGCCCTTGAAAAAAGGACTTCCATACTCACAACTTGTGAGAGTTGTTAGAACTACGTCTGATCCTTCCAAACTATCAGCAGCCTTGCAAAAAATGGGCGATAACTTTATCCAGCGGGGTTATAGTAAAGATGAAGTTGCAGAAGCAATTGATCGATGTCTGTTACTGAAGCAAGAAGATCTGCTGGTCACACAACGTGACGATGTCACTTCTACAAGGTTAGTTTTTCCTACAACATACTGCATTACTTCTGGTCTAATGAAGAAGACCATTACTAAACATTGGCACATATTGCAAGCAGACCCGACCCTTGGACCAAGTTGCAAGAATCTACCTCTCTTCAGCTATAAGAGAAGCCGCAACCTAAAGGAACGCATTACCTTTTCTGACATTAGTCCTGGTTATACACACTAATTCGCATTGGCTTTCCCTGCAAAAAGGAGCCTACAAGTGTACGGGCTGTGCCAACTGCAGATTTCAGTTATTAGGAAAAACTTTTAAACATCCGATTACCAACAGTAACTACACTTTGAGACATCGATTGACGTGTGAATCACGTTATGTGGTATATATCATCCTTTGTCCATGCAACAAACTTTACGTGGGTAAAACTATCCGCATGCTAAAAGAACGTATATCCATGCATAGGAGTTCAATCAAGAAGGCCTTCAATGTTTTAGATTCTAGCACACCACCAGTAGCCAGACATTTTGTTACTTGAGGCCATACAATGTCGGATTTCAGATGTATGCCAATAGACCACATCCCCCCACTACGCAGGGGAGGAGATAGACATAGTATACTTCTACAACGTGAATGTGAATGGATATATAAACTTAACTCTATTGCTCCCATTGGTCTTAATGAAGAACTAATTATGACCCCATTTATTTGAGCTTTTTCTGCTGCTACTATCAACATCAAATAGACACATTATGTTATTTTTTAGATAACCTTTTCTCATTTTCTAGGATTATCTATGACAGTGTCACTAACACTACCTACCAATACTTTTGCAAATGTATATTTGTTGATATTATGCCTTTGCGTCAACATTTTCAAACACAAGTTTATTATTATCATTATTTTTTATGAATCTATAGCTTGGGCTAGTGTTTGCCAACAATTATGATTTTTTCATTTTTCTTGTGTGTGAAGGTGTTGACGCTCAGGCTACACGACTATTATTTCTCATGATTAATTTACAGTTATTGAATTTGCATTTTTTGTATTTTTTTGTTTTGTATGATTTAATTTTGGTTTGGTTTTGTACCCTCTTAAAAACATGAGACGAGCCTTGTGTTTTTGAACCTGGGCACAGTGACATTGCCCAAGATCTGAGGCTGGTTCACAGCCTGGCGGATGTTGACTGTCGTGACTACGCGACGTCACTTCCAGCATAGCGGCACCATCGCTAGTGCCTTGATATTCTGTCTCGGCGCTCGGGTTCCGCTTTTGGCGGATGTTGACAATCGCGGCTGCGTGATGTCACTTCCGGCACGGCGGAACCAGCAACAGTGGTGTTGGGAATTTTGTCCTGTATCTTTGGTTCCACTTTGGTTCGCCTGCATTGTTTGGGAGGTGTTTTTTAACACTTGGTAATTGGGTTAAGCAGGTGTATTTTATTCACATTGATTGTGTAGCTTTATAAGGACTTATGTTTGAGTATTATGCTGTAGCTGACCCCATGATGAAGGTGTGACAACCGAAACGGGCCGTTGGGATGGCTGTTTGATCTATGGACTCTTTTCAGTGAATATTGATGAGTACAAAGCAATTTTTTTCAAAAGGCCTGATAATGCTGCTAACATATTAAATGTTTTTTTTTTTTCATTTTTGCTATTTGGTGGTGTGCTGGTCTCCTTGTGTCTGACCCTTTTGGGTAAACATCAGGAACGAATGTATATATATGTGTATATATATATATATATATATATATATATTCACACACACACACATACATACGCACAATATAGTTTAAGAGGGTACTCACCAATTTTTAAAAGACAAAAGTCAATCTATTATTTCATCAGTATAGCTTGCAATTCGGTGTAGTCGACGTTTCGGCCCATAACACGGGCCTTTGTCAAGACAGGTCCTGGTAACAACCTCACAGCATGTCTTCTTGCAATTTCTGCAACCTTATTCACTTTTGCTTTGCTTGAAAGTATATTATTGCTGTTGAACATACACAAGTACGAACGCTGTACTTTTACCTGCATTCCTACAATTCTACTGCTCTTCCTTTCTTTTACAGCCTACACTTCTATTTCCATTTTTCACCCCATTTACCTCATCCACACTACGGACCCGAGTCAGGTTGGATCGTAAGCGGTCCAAACTGCAAAAATTCTGAAAGGGATGTGGGCGCATGCGCAGCACCCAACCTGCGCCTGCATTTTCTGCGCGCGCCTGCAGAAAATGCAAATACCTCTGTGTTCACGGGGCGCACGCGGAGGGGGGTGAGGGAGTTTTGCAATGCTCCATTTCCTAGGTGGAAATGAAGCGTTGCAGGGGCGTGGCATCAAAACAGGGGTGTGGCGGGGGGGAAGGGTGATGCGTGTGATGTCACGCTTGAGCTGCTTGTTGAGACAAGAGGCCATCATGTCGATTTGTGTGTCTGCTGAGGAAGTCTGCTTCCCTGTTGTCTACTCCCGGAATGAAGACCGCTGACAACGCCACAGTGTTTTTTTCTGCCCAGACGAGAATTCTTGACTCCTCTGATATTGCTGCTCTGCTTTTCGTTCCGCCCTGTCGGTTTATGTACGTCACTGCCGTCACATTGTACGACTGTACCTGAATGGCCTGATCATGAAGAAGATAAGAGGCCTGCAGAAGGGCGTGGTATATGGCCCTGAGTTCCAGAATGTTGATTGGAAGGATGACTTCCTGACTTGACCATCTTCCTTGAAACTGCACCCCCTGGGTGACTGCTCCCCAACCTCTGAGGTTTGCGTCCGTGGTCAACAGAATCCAGTGCTGACGGATCCTCTGGTGCATGTTAAGATGCGATCCAGACCATTTGTCCAACAGATCGAGCTGGAAGGGTGTTGCGTGAAACCTTCCATATTGAAGCGCCTCGTAAGAGGCCACCATTTTCCCCAGAAGACGAATATATAGATGCACCAATATCCGGGTTGGCTTCAGGACATCCCAAACCATCGACTGGATTACCAATGTCTTTTCCAACGGAAGGAACACTTTCTGCGACTCCGTGTCAAGTATCATTCCCAGCAATGGGAGCCTCCGTGTTGGCTCTAGGTGAGATTTCGGAAGGTTCAGAATCCACCCGTGATTGTGGCCTAGTTGGGTTGTGAGGGCAATGCTGTCTAGCAACCTTTCCCTGGACGGCACCTTTATCAGAAGATCGTCCATGTACAAAATTATGTTCACTCCCTGCTTGCGGAGTATAAACATCAGCTCTGCCATCACTTTGGTGAACACCCTCGGTGCCATGGAGAGACCAAATGGCAGGGCCTGGAACTGGTAGTGACAGTCCTGCAGTGCAAACCGTAGAGGCGGCCATATCGGAATGTGAAGGTACGCATCCTTGATATCCAGAGACACTAGGAATTACCCTTCCTCCAGACCGGAGATAACCGCTTTAAGAGACTCCATCTTGAACTTGAACACTCTTAAGAACGGGTTCAAGGACTTGAGGTCCGGTTTTGGTATTACAAACAACTTGGACTAGTACCCCTTGTTGTGCAGATGAGGTGGAACTGAAACAATGACTTGAGTCTGTACCAGTTTTTGGATGGCCTGCTGTAAAGTTATACTTACCTCTTGTGAAGCTGGTAAGGCTGATTTGAAGAATCTGTGAGGTGGGAGCTCTTGGAACTCCAGTCTGTCACCCTGGGAAATAAGATCTATGACCCAGGAAACCCGGCACGAACTTGACCAGATGTGACTGAAGAATTGTAGTCGGGCTCCCACCTGACAGTCCTCCAGGCAT